>NW_020448308.1:2599117-2710288 GCF_003343035.1 Apteryx rowi
GTCGCGTTGCGCGTTGGCCCTGGGCGCCTGCCGCGGCGGTGCTGTCCCTCCTCCCGGCCCTTCTCCCAGCGAAGCTCCGGGCCGCCACCTGCCCCGCTCTGCGCGGCCGCCGCGCCCGGCTGGAAGCGGCCCTGGAGAAGGGATTTGTCGGCCGCTCGCCCCCGCCGGCGCTGGGAGGCGGCGCGGCTGGACGGAGACGCGCGCGGGGCTTCGGCGAGAGCGGCGCCGAGCGGCGGCGCTCGGGGCTCGGTCGCTCTTGCGGGGCGAAGCTGGCGGTGCGGGTCCCCGGTGCCGCCGCGGGATGGAGGAGGTGGGCTGGGGAGAAGGGGAGCAAAGCCCAGCGCCGCCGGCACGGCGGAGAGGAAGTTCCTCCCTGGGGAGCTGGGCGCCCTTGTCCCTCCAGCGCGGAGCGATGGTGCTGGATTTATCCAGGATCAGCTATAAATCAGAGCGATCCCATTATTGCGCCTCGCGCTGGAGCGAGACTCGTCCCCGGCGGCGCCTCTCGTTGGAAGTGGGAGCTTTGCGGGTAATCCCCGGGCGCTCGTGGCGGGCAGGCCTTTGCGAAAGCGTTTTGGGGAGGGAGGGGGGGGTCGTCTGGGGCAGGGTGGCAGGAGGGTCATGCATTGCCGGGAGCTGACCCCCGAATCGCTGGCCAAGCTGTGTGTTACGGGCAGTGCGTCTTTTGAGGGCTGGGTGTCGCGGCCGTTTCTCCCGACTGCCGCGACCTCCCGCACGGCTCGGGGTAAGTTGCTCTGCCGCCTCCTGCCTTTCCTCCCCGCCGTCTCCCCTGCCCGGTTGGCGTGCAAGCTCCAGGACATATGGGCTGTCTCCCGGGATGTCTGTATGGAGCCTAGCGTAATGGGATCCCTGATCTTCGAGGTATCTAGCCACTGTACTACTTCTGACAGACGAGCTGCATGCAAATGCAGCTGGAGAATAACCCTGCAGACGTGAAGCACCTTTAATTTAGTCGGAGCCAGGTCCTTATGCCCTTGCCTGGTCTGGCTGGGCCAGCGTCAGCTTCGTTAGCTCACAGAATCTCCTAGTTCTGGGTAAATCGCTGCAGCGCTTGCTCCAGAATTAGAAAGCGGTGCGGGAACTCCCATTTTCGGCTCAGCCCTTGATGGCTGCCGAGGAGGCTCCTCAGAAGTGCCAAGGGTGGTAAAAGACACGGCCCCGGCAGCGCCTCTCCTGCGCCCCGCTCTGCCCCTTCGCGCCGGCACGGTGAGCCCCGGTGGGCTTGGGCGCGGGAACCCCGCGCTCCCTCGCCCCGCGGCCGCAGCACAAGGCCCTGCGTGGCCACCCCGCTGCGGAGCTGCACCTAGGGCCAGATCAAGCTCCTGACGCGGTGGCAGGATAACACCGACTTTCTAAAAACTTTCAGCTGCTGCAGAGCATCGCTCGTGCTGCCCCGGATTGCGCCCGCAAGCGCAATGCAGGTCGGAAAGTCAGGAGTCACCATCTGCTTTGGCCTCGGTGGGGCTACTTGTATACGAAGTTGTGCCTGCCTGTCGGCATCATGTTTGCAGCCTGATTTGCTGCTATATTGCTGATTTATCACCATATCTCTGCCTCCGCCTGATGTCTGAGTTGGCGTTTCCTCCAAACGCTGCGTTTTCCGCATGAAGCGTGTCTGGGCCGTGCTGCTACCGGGCCCGGGGGTGGTTTTCCTTGGGCGTCTGTCGCTGCACAGGCGCTCAGGCTCGCCGGGTGAGCGCGTCTGGGCTGCGCGGGGTTTCTCCTGTACTGCTGAGCCGAGAGTAGGGGCTGGTTAGCGAATGGAGTGGCAAAGTCTGTTTGGGCTCCGTGAGCTGGTGGCTCCCAGCCCTTTCCATCGTGGGGTCTCTGCCCACGTGGCAAAATCGGAAGGGTGACCAAAAGAAGTGCTCAGCCTCGTGGAAACCCTCCCATGCCCAGCACGCTGGCTCCTGTTAGTGGATATTCTTGTGTCCTTCAAGGTGTTTTGAGCACTGGTGCAAACTTGATTCTGATTCCCAAGTTGATATTTGCTGCTGTTTTTTGGGTTCCTACCAGGCCTGTTTGATATCATGGAAAATGGTGCCCTGGGAAATGTTGGGTAAGGAGAAGCAGATCTCCCTACCTCAACTCAAGCCTGTTTGTGGGGAGAGGGAGAAAACCTTTTCCTAAGGGGAGCTGAGCTATTTTGTGTTGAATTGGTTGCCATCTCCAGAGCATGCCCCACTAGAAAATGTGTCCATGTGTCCCTGCGGAGGCTGGATGTGGAGCGCTCGTCAATGTGCTCCTTGTCCAGGTGTTGTCACCTGCTTCCTTCCAAGCCGCCTGTTGCTTCTGAGGTTATTTAGGGAAAGCAATCCTGTGGCTTTTGCCACTTCTTCCACTTCTGGCTCTGCTGCTGTCCCCTGTGCCAGGGATCAGAGGCTCCGACATCCCTGGCTTGCTTAGGTTTGCTAATGAAAAGCCAGGAAAGGAGGGAAAGAACCTGCTTGGGGACATATTTAGCAACTTGCCCTACAAGCCCGATGCGAGAGGTGGTTTGCCCTTGCTCGCTCTGATGGGTATCCTGGGAGCTTTGCGCAGGCCTAGGAGATGCAGGATCGCAGCCAGGGCCATGAGATGATCCCGACGCCTGGGACGCCGTGACGGGGCGTCTCGCCCATCACCCGGCGAGGGTTGCTAGCTGCGCTCTTGCCGTCTGAACGTTGCTAGCTTTCATGCACCGCTCATGCCCTGAGAATTTGCGGAGCCGGCTGCTTATCCCTGAAAGCATCCCATATATGTAGCATATGTAGTTAAATCTCTTCAAAAGGATTGGTGGGGGGGAATACTATTTAAGCTAATCCTCCTTCAGCCTGCAGCCTTATCTGATCCCTCTGGCGGCACTGCCGATTCGGCAGACTTTGCCAAGTGCTGGCCTTGCCGGGGCACCTGTGGGTGCGCGGCACCGCGGCGGGCGCTGCCTGGCGCTTGGCAGGCGGAGGAAGGAGGTGCCTGGCCTGCGCCGGAGCCTGTTTTGGGAAGGGAGGCTCGCTCGGCGCTGTGTTTAAAAGGCTAATCCAGATCCCAAGTTTAGTCTTGAAACTTGCTGGCTGAAACAGCGAGAAGCACGTCAGATTTGAAACGCTGCCCTTTTCCCGGCGCGGAAGGGGCAGCTCTGGCTGTCCTCAGCTGGCACCTGCGTGAGATGCCTCAAGCAACGCTGCACTTACATCAGGAAAAAAAAAACCAGACCAAAATTGTGGTTTAAATAATCTTTTATGGTGGAAGCTAATGGGGATTCCCATATGCTGTTCCCACAGGAAATAGCTAAGATTTTTTTAGGCAATTATCGATGCAGTGTACTTCCTCTGGGAATTTCATCAGCTGCACCCATGTGGCCCCACTCCATGCTCGGTGCTGCCATGGAGGGTCTTCATCCAAGCGCCCGGCCTCGTTCTCTGTAACCATCTACAGGTTTGGCCCTTAGCGTTGGCATGAATTTTGGTGCTAGCAACCTCTGAGTTGGAAAGCAGAGGCTATTTATTTCTTCTGCTGCTGGAACACAGGTTCTGAATACAGGTGCTGCATGGAAATGCTCTTGCGAGTGGCCTTCCTCAAGAAAAAGGAGGCTTTTCTTGGGGGTCTGCTGCCCTGTGCTGGCCAGGACAGCAATGCTTGGGCGTGAGGCGGTGGCCGATGGCTCTGGGGACAGGCTGAGCTGGCAGCGGCACTGCTCCTCGTTCCGGGCTCGGGATGATCTGCCATGGATGCTTTTGTGCAGCACCTTGTTTGCAAAGGGAGGGGGCTTCCTGAGGCCTCAAGGTGAACTTGGGCTTCAGCTGAAAGCCCTCAGAAGGTGGTAGGTCTTTGCAGACAAGAGCAAGGATTCCCAGGGACATTTCTCTATCCAGTGGAAGTTGTAGCCTTTCACTTTACAGTGCTGCTGTTTTTTTAGTTTCTCCAAACGTTATCTTTAAAAAGAGGTCAGGAGCCCTTGGTATGGCCAAAACCTGCGGGAGACTCTGGGTTTCACAGTGATGGGCGCAATGGAAGTGATTCAGATGGACTTTATAGATTGTGGGTTTGGGGGTTTTTTGCTGTTTGTTTTTAGTGAGGATGCAGGAACTGCTTAATGGTTTCTTCTGCGTTACTTAACACAACCCAATTCATTCATTTTGTTTCTAGTCCAAGAGAAAAATGTTGAGCGCTTTCACGTAGGCTGTGGAGGCTGCGGAAGCTCTGTTTTGTTGGGTGGCTGAGGTTCCCACCTCCCTTCCCACACGGGACTTGGTCCGAAGCCAGTGTCTGATAGAGACGTACCCCTCCGGCTGGGGTCCTCGATCAGCTGGGTGCTGAGACATCTGCCAAGACTGGAGCATATGGTTGGGGCCTAATCGCGTGGGACTGCTGGTGTGTGGGAAGGTGGGCAGCTGTCTAAGAATGTCTCAAAGAAGCTTAGACTTCATCAGCTGCGGAGGTCTTATAATATATTCTTGTGTGATACAGATGAAAATATCTACTGGTTTTTGTTTCCGGAGCAGTCTTAGTTCAAGGAGCAGTCAAACGCTGTTTCTTGAATGCTTTGGCAGCGATTTCGGAGGGACTGTTCCTACTCCGTCAGTAAGGCTTTTCCCATAGGTAAAATGTTATTAAGTGCTCAGCGCAAGAATCGCCATCTTAAAAGCAGATTGCACCTTGGTGGGATTTACATTTATATATACAAACAGCTTCTGTTTGAATTTTGTGGCTTTGTGTTGCTTTGTCTCTGCTCAGTGCTATTATGACTGTTTTAAGAAGAGAATTAACTTCAGCTAGATGAATAGGAGACCAGCAAACGCTATTGCTCTGCCTTTGCAAATTCACAAAGATATAATCATCCTTTGCCAGGACCTTCTCCCTCAAAGCTAATCTCCACCTTTCACTTGAATTATGAGATTGCTCTATCTTCGTTTTCTTTAAATCTGCAACATCAAAAGGAGAAAATACCTGCTTGGAGACTGATGCAAACCTGGAAGGGACTGACCGGATTCTTAAAATGTGTAGTCCAGAGCCCACCTGCGAGTTGTGGCCTCCTGACACTCCCAGGAACTCTCTAACCGTTTAGCCTAGAAGCTTGAAAGGGACAAAATCAACCAACTTGTCTGTCCCTTGCCCGTTGGTTATGTCCTGTGCGAGATTTGCAACAGTCTGACAATTAGCCAGAGCTATCCGAGCGGCCAGATTTTAAGCAGGGAAGGGTGTGTGTGTGTGTGTGTGTGTGTGTGTAAAAGGCTCACGGTGGATACCACAAACCTGTTAAAGATCTGCTCCCGTAGCTATGTTAGCAGAGAATAAAACCAAGATGTTTGGAAGGTGCTTTGGGGCATAAATGAGTCTGACGAAAGGGATGGAAAAACCTGTGGGCAGGACATTTCATAACTCCTTTTGAGCATTTCTTGCACTTTCTTGTGACACGTGAGAGTGCTGGTTGCTGTCAGATATTGTACATCCTACTTAGCTGGGTGGTTTTGATGTTCCTTGAGGAAAAATCTTCCCCCTTTGATGCGTGAAAGAGGTTGGAGGGACTTGCACAGTTCCAAGAGAGGCATGATGTGGCTGGACCATAATAACAACTAGGCGTTTTAGGGTGTTATTTGAAGGGGTGGCTGAGAATGCCCTTTAAATGAGAAAAGGTGTTTTGTAGACAGATTTCTTCTCACCTCCTTCTTGTGGGGAAGTATAACTTTTTCTCTAGCTGAGGTAGGGGATGAGTGGATGGGATTACATCCACAAATAGCGTCACTCGAAAAACAGATGATCAAGGAGCACTGTGCTTCCTTCTTCCCTCACCTACACAGCAATGGCTGCAAAGAATAATGACCTCAGCGATGAAGAGCTGCCATCAATGTTTTCCACTAAAAAGAAGAGAAAACTAAAATACTCAAAGCTTTCCCTCTGCTAATAGTCATCCACTTGTGTGCAAACATAAGAAACCCATAGCATGCAGGCATGTACTTTCCTGCACGCTGCAGCCAGGGCAGTCCCAGGTGTTAACCAACATCTGCTTCTCACTGATGGTTAAAAGAATTTAAAGATGGTCTATTTGGCGTAAGAAAAACTCATGATGGGTGGAGAGCATGTCAGCTGGAGCAAGATAGCTTTGGGAAACTAAAATCATGGCAGTGGATAAGAAAGACTTTCTTGATTTTTATTATGGTCGTGGTGGAAAAACATACCTTGCCCATCCTTAAAGGATGAAGTGAGGGGGTAGATATAGCTCTGTGCCTGCGTTTCAGAAAAGCTTGCTTTTTGTTTTTTTTACCTCTGGTTGTGTTTACTTGCCAGCATCCCCTAGGAAACCACCCACTCCGTAGTACTGTTTTTGTATTATATGACCTTGCTCATGTGGAGGAGACATCTTGTGACAGTGAGCACTAGGTTGCTTGTCTGTTGTCTCAAATCCAGCCCTAATGGCATAAAGGGGCTTGCCCTAGGTGGAGCAGGAAAGGGTCTGGGTGGTTCGTGCGGCCCATACTTGGGATGGAGATGGTTTCTAGGAGAGGCCGGAGATGGGCAGTGTCCGGGCAGCAGAGGGAATATTGACCCCAGCGCGGTGATGTGCAGATGAAAGAGGCAAACCAAGTATTGCTTCTAATTAATGGCAATCCTTGCTTTTGAAATTAAGCCCAGCCACTTATAAAGGCCCTGCACAGAGTTCAAAGTATGCAAGGGCTCTGCACTTGGGAACTTCTAAAGCTTTCAGGAGCCAAGAGCACTTGTGACACATAGCATCGATGACTGCACCTAGGAGCAGCCGTTCCCACCCACTCGCTCACATACCAGTGCTGGTAATTCCAGCTTCTGGGGCTGGAGCGCTGCGCTCTTCCCTTGCCCTGCAAAGGACGTGATCCGACGCTATGAGCGGGCATGGAAAGCCTCCAGGATGTCAGTAGATTTGGGATGAGGCCTGAAACGAGCTTCTGTGCTGCCTGCTCCTATCCCCATTGCAATGTGGAGACTGGAGAGGGAAATGCATTGCAATGCAAATGTATTGTAATCTGATTTTCCTGTTTGGATGCTGTTGCACTGACCTTGCCGAAACCGACTCCAAAAGGGGTGTTGATGGTTTGCATTTGGAGGCTGGAATGGGTTTTGGTGTTGAGTCTGCAGGGACGGTGATTTAGACCTATGCACGCCGCTGTGTGCAGGATGTGGCTCCCTGGCTGGGTGCTCTGAGCAGGGTCACCACAGTGCTGAGGTCACCACTGGGTCCACAGCACTTCATTTTTTTGAACCTATTTTAGGCTCCCCTTAAAGTAATGCTCCTCTTGCATGTGTTGTTGTAGAGTACAAGGCAGAGATGGAAAAACCTGTAGGAAAGGAAGGATTATGTCTCTCTATCTAATTAGAAGGGGCCTGATTATCATTTCTATGCAGAGCTCTTCCCAAGCTCTGGTAATGATTAAGTATGTGGGAATTATCTTTATTATTTGTATTGCATTAGTATTGGGTAGAACCGGTCCTGGGCTTGAACCCTGTTGTGCCAAGTGCTGCACAAACAGCAGAAGATGGTCTTTGCCCAGAAGAGTTTGCAGTCTTCAGTGTGCCCGCAGTGCGTCCTGAGCCGGTTTAACGTGGAGCTGAACACCGTGTCTGTAGCATGGCCCTCGCAGCTACTGGAGCTCCTTCTTCAGTGTTTTGAAGATCTGGCAGTTAAGGAATGTGATTGCACGTCTTTGTTGGTGCATACAAATCACATGGGTTTTAATATAAAAAATTAAGCGTATTAATGCCACCTCTGAAATTATTATTTATATTTCTGTAGGCCCTTGTCTGTGGGGTTTTTTCTTGGCAACTGGGTTGTTGAAGCCCAAGAGTTGGCTTCTGTCTTCAGGCACTATTTCTTTATTGTTACAGGAATACAATAAAACAATCTTGTTAGGTAAATATAATGATGCTACAATACACCATCTGCTGAAGCACTGCCGAGTGCAGAGTTATTACTTATGGTGCACAGAGTGATGGTAACTGGCTTGCTGCACAGTTTTGCAGCTCCTCTTTCTTGCCAGTGAAGAGGAACCAAACCCTAGATGTAGGACTGGAGGAAACGATGTCAGATTCTCATCTTGCACGTCCCAGTAGAAACAAGAGTTGGCTTTATAGTCAAAAGGAGAAAGGATTTTTCTAATAACCTCCTTCCTTTTCACCAGACCAGGATTGTGCTAGGGAACTTCTTCTGGTTTTCTAATTCACGAGGTTTTCCATCATGGTTGGGTGGAAGCAGCCATCTCCCCTCCTGCAGCTGGAGCAGCAGCTGAGGCAGACACGTCGCTGTGCGAAGGATCAGGGCAGGGATTTGGTTCAATCCAGTCGGTTACTTGCTTTGCGGGCAAGACTGGTATTTCATTAGGGTCATTAGCAAGTCCCCCAGAAATCAGGTGAGCCTGAGTAAGAGTCCAAGTTTCCTGAGTCAAAGATCTCCGGTTTTGCTACAAAGAGATTTGATGACCCAAGCTCTTTGCAGCAGCTGTAGCTCCAAGACTTGCTGAAGACCTGCAGCTCTGGCTGAAGAAGTGCAACCTGCTCTGGAGGGACTGCTGAGATGCCAGAAAGTGTGTTGGGGTCCGTTGAAGAGCTTGGCAGTGATTGCAGATACACAGCCCTGCTGTAACCACAAGGTCACGCTTCCTCCCGCGCAGCTCGTATTTGGTCCTGGACCTCTTGTAATGTAACACTTGCTCTTTAATAAGTGCCATTCATCGCCTTTTTTCGGTCCTCTCTCCTCAAAAGCTGGTTGTGGGGGACAGGTGGTCTGTTGAGGATGGGAGCAGCCCCGGGGGTGATGCCGCATGCGAGCGGGCCCCGACGGGAGCCCTTTGGCGATGGCTGGGAGGAAGGAGGCTCCCAGCCGGGGAAATGTGTGAGGAACTCTGCTTGCTCAACCAGCCTTCGGGGTTTGGGGCCTTAAATAAACATCCTGGTTGGGGTTCGGGTTGGAGTTTTTCGCTGTGCAAGACGTAGGCTGGGGGGGACGGGGAGGGCACGTCGCTGCTTTGGGACCCGGCATCTGCGTGTACGTTCTGACAAGGTTATGAATTAGCTTCATTAGAAGAGGATCGCTGGAAATAAATTACTCCGTACCCTTTAGGGGCATGGCTGTGCTGTAATTTCATCTCGCCTTCCTAGGGGCGAATGCCTAGAAACCCCCTGGATGAAATTCCCCCCCCCCCAGCCCTCCAAAAGGGGTGTTTTGTCCTGATTTGTAGTTTAATCCTGTTTTGCCCCCTTCCCAAGAAAAAGCCAAGTGGCACGTGCGTCCTCCCCACCACGAAGTTTGGCCGGAGGAGCCGAGCGTGCATTGGGAACGCCGCACGGGGATGAGCTAGGATTCGCTGCAGGTTTTTCGGGAGGCGAGGTGGGGAGCTGGCTGGCGGCGCGCGGGCCGAGCGGCCCGTCTCCCTGCCCGCGTCCATGCTAATCTGCTCCTTCCCCTGCCAGCGCGCGAGCTGGCTGGGTGCCACTGTTCTCTCTGACAGTTTATTATGTAGTGCATTGTGTGTTTCTTTTTTAAATACATCACTTGGGAGAAGAGTATGCCAAACATTTGAAATCCTGATGAAACAACACAGTTAAAACCAAGTGGCCCATGTGCTATTAATACAAATCTGCAGTGAGAACAGGAGGCGGGCGACCTTTAACAAGACATTAAACATTTATTAAAACCATTAGAATTAGTGTCAGGTTGTATGTTTTTATTTATTTATTTTAAGGCCGCCTCGGCTAGCGCAGGAAAGGCGAGTGAGGACCGACGGCCTTGTGAGATGATTGAATCGGTTTAATTCCTTTCCCCCTGCCTGCATCCCCTCCGTCTGTCCGCGTGCCGGGCTGCTGGCATCCCGTGCTTGGACAGGAAGGGATGGAGGGGGCTCCTTGCCGACGCTGGGTCCTGTCCAAGGTGCCGAGTGCCCTCGGATCGCCCTGCGCGAGTCCCCGGTGCGACAGCCCGGCTGGAGGGCTGACGGCGCTGGGGCGCGCTGGAAGGTGATAGCTACAGCTGTGCTGAGCCAGCACCTCTTGCCGGGTGGGTGGGAGCGCCTGGCCTCCCCGCCGCAGCTGGGACGTGTTTCTTGGGTGCGGTGGAAAAGCTCCCTGGGGACCTTGGAAGTCTCCCCTGTCCCTTTGCACCTCTGGTCTCGTGTGGGTTGGGGAACTCCCAGGTAGAGGAGCAGGGGAAAACGCTGGGGAAGCTCTTGCCAGGAGCAGCAGGGAGTATGTGCGTGCGCGTTGGAGTGGCTGTGGAAATTACTGGGTGTCCCTAGCCTGGAGTGAAGGAGGGTGTCTGCACCTGTCTGTTCTCAAAGCCTCCGCAACCCCGGTGGGGCCTCCACCACGGTGGGAGGCTTGGCGGTCTCATGCTCCACTGTGTCAGGAGATGAGGGGTGGCTGTCCTGCTGTCCACCCAAATGCGGTCAAATCCAGCCCGTTTCCAATGAATGGTTTTGCTAAAACACCACATCCAAGATCCCTGAGAAGGGGCAAGTGTCATTGACGGGAGCACAGAGGGCTCGTGGGAGTGAGCCTCTGGGATGCTCTTGCCCGTTGCTCTTTGGTCCTACCTGCGCTGGTCGCACTTGCTGCCGAGCAGCTTGTTGCAGCCAAGCTGGCGCAGCCAGGGCAAAGGCCTGGCCCCAGGGACAACTGCGTTGCCCGCGTGTGCCGTTCCCTCCTTCCTCCCATCTCTTAGCTGGAGTTAAGGCCAGGCAAGAGCAAAAGGCAGTGTGAGATCCACCTGCCCAGGAAACCGGGATTCCTCGGTTGTGCTGCATAGTGCCACGGCGAGGTCCCGTGCTGCTGAAGGCGAGCGAGGGGGGGCCTGGTGCCGAGCAGCTGCACGGAGCAAGAAGCACCTGATGACATGAGGGAAAATGAAAAGTGCTATGGAAACACTGTTTGTTTTTTCTGGAGTTTGTGATACTTGAAAATCCCGATGGCTTCCTGAGCCCCATGATTGCATATTGCTCAGACTGATTTTTCCACCTGCCCAAAGGTATTTCCTTTAGGGGGGCTGGGGTGTGGGGAGAAGATGAGATTATTCCTTGGCCTTTGGGTAAACTGCCAGCATCTCTTTCATGTTGTCTTCCTGCAGCCTTCTTGCAGACAGTACTATCCTTCAGGTTTTCCCAAGCTGCTACTCTGAGGATTATGTGCTCTCTTGAAAACGTCTTTGTTTTCTGATGTTTGCTATTGTAATTTATGTATGATGCTGCTGCTTGTTGAAAAACAAGGTCTTTATCTCCGTGGGAATTACACCTGCATAAATACAGCCATATCAATGGATACATGCGCGAGGCACTCCATGATAAAAGCCGACTTCTGTGCCGTGGTAGCGCGACAAAAGTTTACTCTACGTTAGCTACCAGCTAGAGCAAAGATTTCCTCTGCTCCGCACCTCGCAGTGCGCAAATCCCCTGATCTTTAAATGCTCTTTGAAAGCTGACTGGTTGTTTTATTGCCTCGTTGCCGTTAAATTTTCTTACTTGTCATTTCTTTCGTTCTCCCTTAAGATCATAGATCCTGTTATTTCTGCTGTTGGAATATCTTTTTTGTTCCTGCTTGATTTTTGTGTGCGCGAAATACATATTTCCTAGCTTGATGACCTTCTGGCATGCTGCAAAAGATCTCAGTTGACAGTGTCTTCAGAGGGAGCTGAGAATATGCTTCCCGTAATGCTGGAAGGGGTGAAAGGAGTTTCTGTAGGTGGCTGGCTGGCAGCCGTGTTCTTGTAGAAATGACTATTTTTAATGCAGCTGGGATTTTACTGTGTTGTCATTGATGTATTAGAGCACGTAGGCCTCCTTTATTATTTTAAATCTAATAATTAAAAATAACATGGAGATTGTCTCTGCTTTGGATACTGGTTGTTTTGATGTGGTGGCGGCAAGCCAGGCTATCGAGGCTCCGTGGTGGTGGTGGGGGGGACGGCTTTTCCAAGGTGCTCTGCTCTCATTTTCACACTTAAATCAGCTTTCTTCCAAAGCTCTCGTCACTTCGGGGCTGCCGCCACGTCGCTGGTAGGCACTGCAGGGGCACTCGTGGGTGCCGAGCGTGTCCGGCCCCGGTGCTTGTCCCTGGCAGGGGGACCCCGCTGCCTGGCGTGCGTTGGGAAGGCGCTGGCGCGGGCCAGCTTGCTTTGTGCTGCATTTGCAGCTCTGCCACGGAGCCGGGCAGCATTGATTTTTTTCTTTTTAGGCAGGGAAGCTGATGCCTCGGTAGCTGCTTATTAGAGGAGGAGCGCAGATGTCCATCAGCAGCCGGAGCAAGCCCTTCGGAGGTGTTAAAGAGATGCACGGAAGGGAGAGACCAGAAGAACAGGAAAGAAAATAGCTACCATCGGGCGGCCGCAGCAAGCCCGTGGGTGTGGAGAGCGCTTGGCGGATGGTTTTCCCTCCCGGCATCTGCACCAGTTGAGGGATGAAGAGCATTTCCCTGAGTGCTGCCTCCCCCTCTGCTCTCAGCTTCCTCGCTTTGGGCCCTGGCCGGAGCCCCTGCACCCCTCAACACTGAAATCGCAGCCCTACGCAGCGTGCATGCAAGCCGGCATTGCCCTGGGGAGGAGCCGGCATTTTGGCGGGTGCTGCAGGAGGATCCGGGTGCCGGGGGGTTTTCTTCCTCCCTCCCTCCGTGACAGCTCAGCCGAGGTTATTTCTCACTCGAGGGGGAATGATGGGCTGGGTGGCTGTGGCTTCATGCGTCTGTAGACCTGTGTGTGCTCCTAGCCTAGAAATTGTTAGCTATATCTATGAAAAGCCTTACAGCAAATGCAGTTGTTCTTAAACTGATGTGTTGTCGGTTTGCGGAGAGTTGGGTTTTTTTTTCCTTTTTTCCCCCCTCCCTCCTTTACTAACCTGCTTTTAGCTGTGATGTTACAAAAGGCATTTAAGCCCAGAATGTTCGTTCTTGGTATTGATTTTGCTTTCTGCTTGAATCTCACTTTATTGCCCTTGGTACTCTCAGTATCTGAAAAGAGGACAGAGAGGGCTGGATTGACTCTTTTAAGAGTTTTGTGTTATTGACGGAGAGATGTTGGACATAGGGGTTGAGGGAAAAATTCACGGGGTATTGCTGTTCAAAAACATCTCTGTTCCTTGTTGCAGCCTGTAATGGAGCCATGATGGTCTAAGGAGATAACAGAGGCAAGGTTTGGGAGAATACCTTTCATTAGGCATGCTTATATCCTCGGAAAACCACATATCTCCTTGTGTGCCCAGAAGCTTCTGTCCCCCACCTTTTCTATCGGTGTATCTAATCCAAAAACATTAAGCCTCCTGACAAAACTTGCCCCTTTGTTCTTTTTGCTTGATGTTGGGAAGTTAAGATGCAAGGAGAGATTTTCAAAGGCTCAGGCACATCAGGACCAGAAATGACCAGCTGCACCTTCGGCAAAATCTTCAGAGGAGCTTGTGTTACGGTTGGGTGAGCTTCCTGGAAAACCCAGCAACTCTTTTTTGTTCTTAAACAGGAACTTAGCTCCAGTACAGTGTGGGAACCTTATTTTTTCCTATTTTGGACTGAGGGGAAGGAGTGCTTCTTGTATCTTGGCCCAGGTGTCCCTACCTGCATATGCCCTTCTCCTACTGTAGTGGTGGCTTTAGGTGCAGAAACGTAATGTTGCTAGGTTGTATTTAGATGCTGGTGCTTGCAAAATGCAGGAGCATCCTGTTATCTCTGTAGTGGAGGGGAGAAGGGGAGGCCAAGCTCTGTTTTGTAAGAGCAGAAAGTACGAGAGGCTGCGGTGGCCTTTTTTTGGCTCTTAACTCAAGGTGTCTTTCTGTAGCGCCTTGGAGTCCTACACTGCCAACTAGTTCCTGCTGCAAAAAGCTTATTATCTCAGTGGGTAAGAAGGTGGCTCGGAGTAGTAGAATAACATCAGCCAAGGCAAGTGTAGCCTAATTACGAGGGAAGACCTTTCTTATGGCTGTCTAGACAAGTTTCTCAAGGCAAACGGCGGGAGCCCCGTTGCTGGTCCCGCTGGGCAGCGATGCTGCGTGAGCAGGTCTCCAGCACCCTCGCCTTCGCCCCAGCAGGAGCTGGTGGGGCTTGCTCTTCCCTCTGTTTTTGCTCGTGTTGGATGACGTGTCAGACACTTTATTTTGGACTGGATCCATCTCCAGGCCCCTCCGGGATTCCGGCCCTCCTGCCCTTCCCTGGTCCCAGCCTGTGTAGTTTGTACGGGGAGCCCGTCTTTAAACTCTGCCGGAGGCCGTGACCTGCCCGTGCTCTGGGTGCCGGACTGTGTTTTGTCTCTGATAAGGCTTTTGCGCTGCTGCCCACCGCCGCCGCCGGGGCGAAGGTGGGCGGAGGGGAGGGTGAGCCCCGGGGGCCACCACGTCGCCCACGATGGAGATTTTGCAGGGGACGAGGTACTGCAGCCGAGCGGATGAAATAAACGCCTATTTAAATATTTACTTTAACGTTATAAAGTAGCTTTGTGTTTACCCACTCTGCGGCTGTGCGCGGTGTGTGAAGAGCTTAGCAGAGAGCTCTCCAGCTTCCCCTGGAACGGCTCCCCGAGGCGCTCGCTCGGCTCCGCGAGCACGTTGGCAACGTCGCTGATGGGTGCCTCGCTCAGATTACCTAATTGCTTGCAACCCATTTAAGGGGAACTGATTAAGAAATTAATTCACAATCTTGGGCTACGTAGATCCCGATTTGAATGCTTTGATCGCTGCGGAGCAGGGACGGATGCAGGCAAACATGGTGCTTCCCATCCATCTGTCTGAAGCGAGAGGTAATTAAGGTGCTTCTGATGTTTGGGTGATCGAGGCTCCGGCGCTCGGATTTACATAGGCGGACGTGTTTGTGTTCAGGTTGGCCCTTTTGGGCTGGATTCCCCCTAGAAAAGGGCCGAGACGCCCTCGGTTAGCGCGGGCGAGCCCGTGGCACTGCTCGCGGGGAGGGACGCCGCCGGCTCCCAAGTCGCCCTTCGCGGCGCCGAGGAAGTGGCAGGCTTCGAGCAGCCCTTGCGAGGGGGGAAAGCCGGAGCCGGGGTGACGGCTGAAGGCGAGCAAGAAGGCGTCGGGCCGGGCACCCGAACTCTGCCCCGCCGCGCTGCGTCGAGGGGGAAGCAAGCAGCGTGGCGGCTTACCGCGCGGCCGCCCCGGGCCTCCCCCTCCATCGTTCGTCCCGGGGGCGGCAGGGTGCCGTGGGCCCCCGCCGGCTCTGGGGAGGGGGCGGATTCGCCTTACGGGGGCAGGAAACCCAAACGCTGCAGCCCCCGGGCAGGCGCTAGGTCGCAGGCCGCCGCCGCCGCCATCTTGAGGGCTCGTGCTCTCCTCGGCGGCGATGGCGGCCCCTGTCACGGGGCCGGACCCACGGGCCTGCCCTCGATTCGGGCAACCGGGAGGAGCCCAGAGCCGGCGAAGAGGGCGCCGAGGGCGGCCTCGGAGCGGGACCGCGGCGCCCGGCGCCGGATGGGCCGTGTTTAATGTCGGGCCGTGGCGGCTAATCTGTTGTTTACCTCCTCCCGCCCTCGCACCTCGGGGAGGCTCTGCCTCCGAGACGCCACCTCTGTTTTCACCGCGCCGGGCGCTGCGACTCCCCATTAAAACTCTTCCCTCGCTGCTTGGAAGGGAAATGTGCCACAAGGCAGGTTTGCTTTGCAGGATTAAAAGCAAATAAATATTTATACGGTATGCAAAGTGGGCTCGATAAGATATGCATATCATTGAGAATTTGAAGCGGTTTAGTTTTGGGTGCAAGATTAAGGGGTGTGCGTGTTGGTACATTATATAGTTTTAAAGAGATGCTTTTCTCCTTCTTTGCAAAAATAGAAATGGAAAGGAAAAAAACCAGCCTTTGCTTCTTGAACCGCTCTGGTCTTAGGTTTCCTGATCTCCATACTTCCCCATATCTTTAACTGCAGGGATGGAAAAAAGCCAGGGAGAGAGGGCAGTGCGGGCTGCATTTCGTATGCAAATATAATGCTGGCCCAGTTCCTAATATTCAGTGTGTTTACACGTAAATGCAAACAACTGTTGACTTAGTTTCAACAGATAATGTGTTTCATAACACAATGGAAATTGGGATTAATCTGGAATTTAGCGCGGGGTGCCTGTCTCCGCAGGACCTGCGGCTCGGATCGAGGCCCCCTCCGCTCCGATGGCGGCTTTTGCCGCCTCCCCGTGCCGCGGTGCGGGGCGATGCTCGCCGGCGGGTGCCCCCTACCCCCTGCTCGGCCGCGGAGGGGCGCGAGGCGGAGGGGCCACCGCGGCGTCGCTCGGGGCCGAGCCGCACGGCATTACCCTGAGTCCGCGGAGCCGTTCTCTCTGCAACCCTGCGCTGCTGCGTTTAATAGCCGAGATAAATTCATTAACACAGAAGAGCGAGAAAGCCGAACCGCACGGGAAGCGCGAGTGTGGGCGAGGAGCTCCAGCGCTCCCCTCCCCGTTGTGCTTTTCGCCTGGATGGTGCTCGCGGCTGGCTCTGCGTTGCGCTCCCCGGGCTCCCTTTGTCTGGAGGCCTCTGAGTTCAAGGGATTCTCGCGGATCGCTGCTGTGGGCTTTAAATCGATGGGAAGCCCGAGTTGGGCTTGCACGCAGGTCCACGCAGCGTCTGCACGGGGCAGGAGGTCCGCCACCTTCGGCAGGTCAGTCTGGAGGCTGGAGAAGCCCCCCGGGGGAGTCCCCACCTGGGAGAGCTGGGGGGGAGCAGAGAAACGGCGTGAGGTGCTCGCCAATGAGGGGTTGCGGAGCATGTGACGATGGTGGCCCAGCCTGGGCACCCTCCCGTGCCATGGGGTTGTGCCTGCCGTGGCGGTGGTCGGCAGCACTCTGGGGTTTCTCTGTGCACGGGGGTGGATGCTCATCTGAGAGGGAGCCGGCCAGCACTGCTCACGCAGGATGGAGAAGTGTGGAGGCTTCACGCTAAGGTTAAACAGCCAATAAAGGAGAGGACTTTTCCCTGTTAAAGGAGCTCTTGATGTGAGCTGAAGTGTGAAGGTGTCAAAAGAGACATCTTAGAGAAGAGAGGAAGGGAGTTTTTGGCCTAGGCCATCACTTTATAGCCTCAGCATCACTGTGTCCCTTGGGGCCAGGAGAGAGGAGGCAGCAATCTTCAGGTCACCTTGTCTTGGTGACTTTGAGCAGAAGCGTCTGGGAGAGGCCCTGGCTCTATTTTAGGGCCAGATCCTCACCGCCTCTGTCCCTGGACCTGGGGCAGCCCTTGCAGTGATGCCCACAGGTCTGCCCAGACACGAGCATGGACTACAAACCTTTGAGTCATGGCTTAAATCTCCAGCTATCAAAGCAGCCTGCTGGAGCCTCCGCCCTGAGATCCTTTTCCTCCCCATCCTCCACCCTGTCTCTTCCCATGGAGCATCTCTTGCTTTCTGCTCCTTGGTGATGCCTGGTGTTGCCTGCACAAGAGCACGTCCAGGCTGGCCAGCAAGCAGGGGGCTGCGGGGGCTCTTTCCTCTGCCAGTGGGGAGAGATCAACTCACCCTAGCACCCTGCATGCAGCTTGCTGGGAGGGGACCTTGTGGGGACCTTGCTGGGACCTTGAGGCTCGAGACCTTTCCTGAGCTGGGGCAGCAACATCTGTGTTGAAATCAGGGTGTTTCCATGAGATGCTTCAGTTTTGGGGGTGTGTGGGGGAAGGGTTCTTTTTTATATAGTTTGCCCCAACCTGTTTTGGGGTTTTTGTTTTGTTTTCAAATCAGCTGTGATAAATGTTTGCATGCGAAGTGAAATCCCAGCTTCGCAGGCCCCGGCGGTGAGCTGGATGGGTGGGTGCAGCGTGGTTGTGGGCAGTTTGCCCCAGGAGCTCCCGCTGCAGACAGGCAGACTGCGACTGCGTTGGTTTACATTCGGTTCAAGCTTGTAAGGTTTTCCGTGTAGCCCCAAGGAGGAAAACCATTGGCTTGGAATCAATAATTTGGAAATTAAGTTTATGTAATCATGGTCTCTGGGTGTGTGTTTGTCCCTAACTGTCTGCCTGTCTGTCCCTAGTAATTTTTAGCCTGCTGGCCAACATCCACCAGACAAGGCAGAGGTGTAGCACGGCTCAAGGTATTCAGCGTATGGAAAGGTCATGACAAAACGTTGCAGTGTAAAGAAGCCAAGACCCTCTTAATAGAGAGGGGCAAGAAGTTGCAACATGAGCTTAAGCCATATTAGATGCCAGAGAATCTCCATAAGAGCTGTTGCGACTGTCTTGTCTGCGGGGAGATCTCTGCTGAAGGTGCATGCCTTTATTAGATGCTGGAGAGCTCAACTGTGGGCCAGCGATCCCCAGGAAAGCAAGTGTCCTTAGCGTGCATGGTCATGGAGCCGCTGTTCCTGGGATGCAAATGTGTCTCGGCAGGGTCCGGTGTTGGGATCCCGTAGTGATGCTGGGGTCTGGAGAACCGATGCCTTTTGCAGCCAGTCCCAGAGGCTCCCAAGCAGGCCGTGGTGTGTAATTTTAATGAAGAGGATAATTTCTTGGTGTGGTGGGTGGGGGCAGAGCTGTACCTCAGGCTGTTTCTGTCTGGCAGCTAGTGGTGATGCAGAGCCCTGATAATGGTTGGGTTTTGCATGAGAAACAGCAGATTAGGGGTTGGTGCCACATTCAGACATTGCCCGGGACTAGGGAGAAGGAAATGGTGATCCCAGCCCGCCAGGGCGTGTTGCAGGAGCCTGGCCGAGGACTTCTCTGCAGCAGGGAATCGCTTGGAGCCTTCCTTGTTGCTCCTGGCCAGGGCAGCTCTGCCTCTGGGAGGAGCTCCCAGCGCGGGTGGGCTGGTGGTGTGAGGTGCTGAGTTGTGGGCTGCGTCACTCTTAGTCCCTTGCAGATTCATGCCGTGCTTTATAAGGGATGGGAGGTTGTGTGTGCTGGTCCAGGGTACCTGCAGATGTTCTCCAAATGCCCCGTCTCTAGCATCTGCTGTGCTCTGGGGCAGGATCGGGGCTCTGGCTCGTCGCAGGTGCCGGGGCAGGCTTGGGAGGGGGCTCTGCGCAGGACCCTTCCTCTCCGAGTCCCTCTGGTCACGCAGGATTCCCATTTCTGAAGAAGCGTTGAGGTTGCAAGTGACAACGTGTGGAGCTGCACGCTCAGCGGTTGCTGTGCTCTTGCAGAGATCACACATGAAAGCTGTTAATGCCTTTCAGCCCATGTGTTTGCTGCTGGGGGCAGTTCTGCAAGTGCAAAGCACGGAGAGGTGGACGTGTAACTGGCGGATGTTCCCCAAATGAAACCTCTCTGCTTTCTTTTGGGAGGGTATCAGCAACCTTCCTTAAATCAGGATGCAGTAAAGCACTGCCTGCCTAGGGGTGGTGGTGTCATAGTTCCAAAGCTTGTCTGTTTTTTCTGATTATATAAATTGGGCTGTAAGAAAGGTCGTTGCATCTCTTCTATAATTAGGAAGTTTACTGGCCAGAGTCACCAGAACAAGCGTGGCCACAGCCTGGCGGGGCTCTCGGTTGGCTGAATTAGCTGTTCTTATGCTTTCTCTCTGTCTGTTGTAGTGCCGAGGCGTTTCAGACATGGACCAGGACCCCATTGTGCTGGACACGGTAGAAGCATGGAACAAGAAGACGCTCCCAGCGCCGCTCAGCTCGCAGTCTAAATACAAGGCAAGTGCGAGGGCTGGGGTGATCCGCGTTGACGGGGGCAGCGCAGCCAGCGTCGCGGGTTCCCGAGCGTCCTGGAAAGGGCAGGAAGCTTGTTGCTGAAAGGGGAAGAGAGCCGGCGCTCTGAAACGTTATGGGGGGCCTCTTCGCAGGCCGGGGCAAAACCCTGCGTGTTGGTCTGCTGCTGCGTCTTAGGCCTTAGCTCTGCTGCCTCTTTGCAGCCTCCCGCATTAGGCATGCGGTGCCAGTGCTCGCCCCGCAGATATTCCAGTGCAGCCTCCCGTAGCCCTGAGCTGACTGCTAATGACTCGCTGGTAGTGCGGCAGCATCCCTCAAGATTGCACTGAAAAGGCAGAGGGGTCCGTGCTGCAGGGCCATTCCCTGACCCCGGCTGGATGCTGGGAATCCGGGCCTGCGTGGGGTCTGCACTCGCCTTTCTAGCTCCTCCTGTTAAATAAGAGGGGGGAAGAAAGCCAGCAGGATTTAGGAGCTCAGTGCAATCAAATGCTACCACATTTAGCTGATAACTCTTCTCCTGTGCCAGCTGATGTAGGTGGCTAGTCCCCAGCAGCTCGCAAAGAGCACGGACAGCAGTGCCGACCTCCGCAAGAGGAGCAGAAATCTAGCTAATCACTCTGGGATCTGTGCTACAGCATCTCCTAGATTAATAACAAGGGCCCGTGGCTCCGGCTTTCAAGGTGCTGGAAGCTTTAGAGGTGCAGCCATTGCTGCTCTGTCACATCTGGTTTGAAGCAGCAGGAAAGTGCTTTGCTTTTATGTGTCCTGTGTGGTGCTGGTTACGCTGGCGGCCATGCATGGGGACTGTGGAGCCTCTGAGCTTTCTTTAATCCCTTTGGAAAGCTTGCTTTATTGAGCTTATTTGTGTGGAGTAGAATCAGGTGCCGGGTTAGCAAATAGCATGCCCTCTAATACGGGGAAGGCTTGTTACTGAAACAACAATAACCAGAGAACTGAAATATTAGAGATAAAATTAAAATGTAATGAGATTAGGTAGTGGCTTTTCTATCAGAGACCTCCTTATGCAGAGATAATTACCTGGGAAGAGCAGAAAGCACGTTATTAGCAGCGGTGGCAGCGCAGCACCTCCGCGGCAGGCTGGGATCAGCACGGGAGGCGCGGTGCCAGCCTGAGCCCCTGCCTGGGTGCAGGAGTGCGGAGAGCTGTCCTTGCTGGGGGCAGACGGGTTAGTGACTCTCAGCACCTGGGAAAGGCACGTGCTGCATCCGGTCTGTCCGTGGCCTGTCTTCAGGAGTGGGTCACGGCTGCTGATAGTTAGGAACTGCCCCGTGAAATTGGTTGGCACACATCCGATACCTGCCTCCTCGAGCCCGGGGCTTTCCCCTTCCCACTCCTGGCTGTGCTTCCACCCTCCTATCGGCCTGGGTGCCCTGGACCTCATCCGATGAGCTCTTTTGGTGCTTTGGGGATCAGGCATTGAGCAGGCAATGCCTGGCTTGCATCTCCTCACCAGCTGCTTGGGAAGGGCTCTGCCCCGCCAGGGTCCCATGGAGAGATGCTTTCCTTGAGATACTGCGCAGTTGTGATGTGTTGTTGGCAGATCCTATGAATGGATGAATGGTGGGGATGGGGAGGATGATATCTCTGTGCAAGGACCAGGCTGTGCTGTGGGCATCATGCTCCACTCTGCAGGTGCTGCTGCCTCCATAGGAGGAGAGCTGACCCGTGCAATGACCGTCTGGGGGAGAGTGAAGGGGGGAACAAAGTCTGCTCTTAAGAGGTAGGACCTCATCCTCCCGTCCACACTTAGATGTGACTTTGGTTGGCATCTGCCCATAAACAGTAGTTTTGCAAAAGAGAGGTCAGCATTGAGCCTCGGAGGACTAAAACAAGGTGACGTCAGGAGGACGTTTAGGATGTAGTGCCCAGCCAAATCTAATGCAATCTGCAGAGGGAGAAGGATGCTGGCAAAGCGAGATCACCAAGGGGAGGCAGAAGGAAAAGGGCTTGGCGAGATGTACAGTCAGAGAGCTGCAACATGACCACTGTTTCAGAGCAAAGGACCTTGCGCCCTCCTCATGGGGGCATCAAGCAGCCCCCAGCAGAGGGGGACAGAGAGAGGGACAGCTTCAGACACCTCCCCGCGTGCACGCAACTGTTCCCTGCATTGCCATGCTTCCCTCTGTTAGTGGTATCACCCAAGTTATATACGTCTCCTTTTTAATGCAGTGCAGAGAGACACCTTCCCCCTTTGCCGTGGCAAACAGCTGCCTGCAGAAAGGAGCGTCACTGAAGTGGGGCAGTTGGGCCTCTTACAGAGGCGAAGCCCAGAGAGCAGAGGGGCATGACCAGATCCAGGCTCTCGGTGTTATTTTTTTCCATGAGAGAGCTGTGTTTGTTTTAGCTGGCGAAGGAAGAATCCTTCCTTTCGGCGCACCTGTTCCCCGTGGCGGGCTCCCTGAACGCAGCCGCCGCGCTCGCTTGTGCTCTGGCGTTGTTCAGCTGGAGCCGTTGGCAGAAGCAGGCCTGGGGATTTTCTCTGTTGGGAGCTTTCTAAAAAGCAACATGCCATCTGGTGCCTTTAGAACGGCACTGGCTTGATCCTCGGTAGTGTCTTTACAAGGCCAGAGTGAGTTGGTGAGACCCGGAGGGAGGGAGCCCGGCAGTTCCTGCAGGAGCCAAGACGTGGCTCCCCGGTCCCCTCTCTGCGTCCCGAAAGCAGGTCAGGGGGAGGGATGGGAACGAGAGGCAAGGGGCCGGCTCCCTCTCCAGCCGTGAAGGCAGAGACTCGTGTCTCCCGCCTGTCTCCCGCCGCTGTTCACCTGGAGCGGACCCTGCTCGGCTCGGCTGAGCCTTGCAAACTCGGTCCGCCCCAGCCTGGCTGGGGATGCTTGAGCAATAAGGCTGTTGGCAAGTCCTGCGTTTATTCATCTGCTATATTCCTCTATTACTTTAATCTTTCCTGCTGTGTTTGTTTCTTTGTATGTTTGCGGTTTGGGGGATTTTTTTTTTTTCCTGTTCTTTTAGAAAATTGTACAAGTCAAGGTTGGGAAGCATTGATTTAGATGGAAATACTGAGGTGGGCACAGAACTGGTTGGAGAACCAAATTCAGATGCTAGTTATCAATGGTTCACTGTCAAACTGGCAAGATGTATGTGCCAGGGGTCCGTAGAGGCTGGTCTCGGGTCCGGCGCTAGTCAATATTTTCATTAATGGCTCGGATGATGGAGAAGAACGTGTGCTTATTAAATCTGCAGGCAACATCAAGTTGGGAGGAGCCGTGAGCCCGTTGGAAGACGAGGCTGGAATTGAAAATGATCTTGACAAATTGGAGGAATAGTCAGGACGGGGAAATAGGACGCAGTTCGGTAAGGACAAGCACCGAACGCTACAGTCGGGCAGGGAGGCTCAGCTGCGCGGAGCGAGGACGGCGAGTAGCTGCTGAAGCTGCAGCCGTGCAGAAAGAGGACCTGGGGGTCAGGAGCCGAACGTGAGTCAACCATGTCGGGCTGTTGCGAAAAAAGCAAACAGCGTACGGGGATGTGTAAACAGCACTGACCAACAGCGGCGCCAAGGACCCCGCAACGGCGGCGTTCGACCGAGGGCTGCGACGAAATAAAACGCGCTGTTCGGGCTGGACGCGCTGCCCCGCTGCCAAACGGCCCCGGGGAAGTTTTCGAGTGGGGAGAATATCTGGATTAACCCTTGTGGCGCCGAGGTGTCGTTCGGTCCCCGGTGTCGCAGAGACCCCCCGCAGCCTCTGGGTCCGTAATGCCGGGACTGGCTCACACCCCCCCCATTGCGGCCCTCGCGGGAGCCGCCGTCCTTTGGATGATGATTTTAATGTTTTGGCAGGGCGGGAGGGGGATGCGCCGCCGGGGCGCCCCGGCCTCATCCCGCCGTGGCCCCGTGTCCCCGCCGCTGCCGGAGGGGCGTCCTCCTTGAGCAAAGACGGAGAAATCATTTTCCTGTAGGGCTTGTGCGCCCCAGGGACATCGATTCCTCTTTAATTTAGAAGGGGGGAAAAAAGAGAAAAGAGAAAGGAAGGAGAGAGAAAAAAAAAAAGCGTGCGTTTGTGTAATATAAAATTCGCGTTCGGATCTCTGTAGCTGCCCAGAAAACAACGGGCTTTTTATGTTGGCTCTTCTGGTCCTAGGAAAGCAGGCTAGAATAAAGATTTACAGTGTTTGGGAGATTAAAGGCCCTTGTTACATTGTTCAAATACCACGAGATTAGTTTCCAAGGAGACGGATACCAGTTGCCATAGGCACCGGGGGGCCAGGAATTAGGATTGCGATTTTTTATCCTGATCACGCAAACAGTAGCTGAACGCTGCTAAAACTCTGGCTTTAAATAACACGAGTGTTAGCTTACATACCAAGAAACCAGCGTCTGGAAACTGTATCTCTCGTCCTTCCCCCCCTCCCCGTCGCCCTTTCCCCTCCGCCGGGAGCCCCGCTCCTCGGCACCACGCGGGGCAGCGCCCGGGTCCCCGTGGTGGCCCTGCACCCTGGTGGGTCGCGTGGGATGCTTTGGGCTTTGCGAGCCCCCCGCAAGCCACCAGAGATGGGTGCTGCCACGTTTGGGCGCATGAAAAGGGTCGGTACCAGCCTTGTCGCCCCGATGTTATTTTCCAGGCTCAGGAAGTTTCGGCGCCAGCAGCGGGCTTTCCTGGAGCCCAGCACACGTGGCTCGAATCCTGCTTTTGGTTGCACCCACGGAAATCCCTGCCGCTGAGCCGAAGCTGGTAGGCTGTTGGGGAGTTGCACGTATGCAGGGTTTTGGTCCTGCATTGCTTTAAAAAAAGAAACCCTGCGGAAAGCGCTGGTTTTGGGGAAGAGGTGGCTAACCAAAGTGGAGCCCCTTGCAACGACCCATTTGCCGGTCTGTGTTTCTGCTCTAACCGCGCTGATGCACGGCCAAAATACCTGCCTTTTTGGGAGCCCTGGAAGAGGCCCGTGGCTTGGGAGGCTGTTTTATTTTGTTTCAACACAAGGATTTTTATTATCTTCTTGTGATAACCAGCAATAAATATTCCTGATTGGTGACCGAAGCGGTGCTGGGGACAGGCAGCCGTGCGCAGAGGGGCAGAACTTGTCTCCTAACACCTCCTACTAATTTTAGTTTCCCGGGCCACCTGGTTCTGGGAAGTGCAACCCGAGTCCTCGCGCTGCGCCGTGCCGCCATCCGGGACGCTTTAATCCCTCTGCGGCGCAGGAGGATCATGACGCCGCACTGCGCTGTCTCTGCCCGTCTCTTTTTTTCCAGGAACTGCAAAGTGCCTTTTTTCGCTTGCTCCCACCGCTCTAGGAGGGACGGGAGACACCCGGCACCTTTTTGAGCTGCGATGAGCCGGGCGGTGACTTCCAGTGCGCTGCCCCGGACGGGAGACGTCTGCCCGGCGGCAGACCGGCAGGGCTGGTCCCTCTGAGCAGCGCGCGCCGGGCAGGATGGCGTCGCCCCGTGCCCGGGTCCCTTTGCCTTGGGCACCTGCCTAAAAGGACTTTTCTCTGCCTCCCTTGCGGTCTTCCTCGTGTCTCGGCCTTGTGCTCCGGCGGGCAGGACGGGTGTCGGGTTCCTGCTCGGGGGCCGGGTGCCCTGGCCAGGATGTTCCTCTGCCCCCACGTTACGGAGCCTGGGTATTTAGCCTGCGAGGTCTTCAGTCTCCATCGCCCGCAGTGCCAAGCTTAGCGGAGCTCTGAATTTCCAGTAAGGCTTCAGGGTGCTGCTGCGTTGTGGATAACCCTCACCGGATACTTCCCACTGAGAGCTCCTTGGTGCTTTTTATCCTGGAGCTGGAGCTCTGGGAAGTCGCCTGAGCCGATGGTTAAGCAGATCCCGTGGAAAGGCTCCGCTTCTGCCCTCAGCATCCGCAGGTCCCTCCTCTTGTGTCTCCGTCATCCCGACCTCCTGCCAGGTGTCCTTAGCGCGCCCTCCTAAGGCTGGCTTTTCCAGCCGGTTCCGGCCATCCCGAAGGCTCAGTTTCCAACCGCAAAGGAAGAAGCTGGGATTCCCGAACAGCTCAGCGATGTGGTCGTAGTGGCCTTGGGGGACACTTTGTGTTCTCCTCCCAGTATCGGTGCACGAGGGGATCCGCGCTCTCCGGACATGGCGTTGCCGTCCGAGCTCTGCCTCTGCTGCGGGACGGGGGTCTCCTCCCCGGAACGACGCGGGCGGGAGAGGGAGAGGCTTTCGACAGGCAGCTCAGCGAGCGCCCCGGCCTCTTTGGCCGTGCACCTTTCGAGCCCACCTGGGTGCTAATCCTTCGGGTGCCGCTGTGCTCGTCTCCCACTTTGCTTGGGCGCCGTCACCGTGCGCAGCCGCAGGGGAGCGAAGCCAGAGGCAGGATCCGGCTCTGCCGACAGCTGGTTTCCATGCACAATGCTCAGCGTAGCTCTTCCCTGCGACGCTGGGAACGCTCCGATTAAGACTTGCAGTCTTTTTTTTTTTTTTTAATAAACGAAGAGGCAGTCGCTTAAAACGAGAGCTTTCTGAGCCTGCCCGTCATGAGACTGCGGTGCGGAAACTCATCTGCGTTTGCAAGTCGTGCTGTCGAGAGTCGCGCTGCTTGAAATACGTGGTGGAATTGCAAAAGGGGGAACCTGTCTAGCCGTCATGATGATATAAAAGCGTTTATCCGGGGGGAGATGAAACTAGACTTCTAAAGGGCGTTTTACAGTGATATAACCCTGCAGTATAAAAAGAGCATACGGTAATTTATTTGTGTGTAGACCAAGCTTTTGAATAGAAAGGTAACAGAAGAATGAAATACTGTGCTCTTGATTTCCATAGGCTGGAGGAAAAAGCGAAATTCCTGCTGTGGAAACGTCTTCCGAGTTGAACGGCTCCTGGAGAGCTGGCAGTGCGTTCGTCTTAGAGAGCGCGAGGGAGGGTGGGACGTTTGCAAGAAGGTCTAGTTTGTTCTTTGCCGGTTTTCTAAGAGGAGCTAAACTGCACCAAGCGCGGGTTTCCGGTGGCTCGTCTGGGAAAGCAGAGCTCAGCCTACAGCGCCTGTGGATATTTTCATTTTCTCGCTGGCGTGTACGCAAGGAGCTTTTCCAGCAGGTGCCCTGATTTTTGTCAGTAAAACAAAACAGCAAGAGAAGCGCGAACCTGTTTCACCGAATATTTCCCAGCTGAAAGAAGAGCGCTTTGGTGTAGAGCAACCTGCCTTGGGCAGCGCCGCCGGCGTACGGCCGGGAGGCGCGTGCAAACCGTGTGCGTGGCCGGGGCACCCCAAACCGTGCCGGGAGGAGGTTTGCCCCAAACCTCCTCATGCTGAAATTAATAACGACGGCGTTTGCTTTAGCTGACCCTTGGCTGGTTTGAACGGTGACCAGGGGACTGCCGAGAGGCTTTTGCAAAAAGGAGCCAGCGGTCGCAGGGCGAGTGCCAGCAGCAGGGACGTGGTGATGGGGAGCAGCCGAGCGGCAGGGATTAGTTTGGGGGGATTAGTTGTCGGGTTTAGGAATTTGAAGGTGTTTATGGACGTTTTGCAAATGCCTGGTCTTGCAGTTTATCCGCTGTGCTGCTGATAGCGACCTAGAACGTGGAGCTCACGTTAACAATGTGCCGTTAATAAATCAATAAACCGCTCTGATCCTGATTTAATTTAAGCCCCTTTTTTCCCTGCGACAGCGAGGAAGGAAAGGACGCGGCTCTAAGGGCCAGAAGCGCTGCAGCTCCGAAGGGCTCACTGGCATGTCGGGGACGAGGACGCCGACTGCAGCGCGAGGGATTTCATTTTAGCCGTGCCGTGCCAGGAGCGTTCGGGGACCTTTTCAAGCTGGCCGGCCACGCGGAGCATTTACGTGTCCGCCTTGCTTGCCAAGCAGTGCGGCTGTGAAGCGGCAAATTGTGCGTTTTGAAGCCTTTCTGCCCTCTGCTCCGATTGCAGCTTAAAGCAGAAATCTCCACCGCTGCTGCCTCTGCTGTGGGCTGAAAACCCGGGGCCGGTTACTCGGTTGCCGGCGGGACAGCGCCCGCTCTGCCGGAGCGAGCTGCTGCGGCTCGGCTGGCTCGTGGCGCTCCGGCGCTCGTCGGGGCAGTCGGCTTCAGTTGCATCCGTCAGCTTTGCTGATACCGGTGTTTGCTTAAGCGATTAGAAAAACCACAAGTTGAAATTCAAGTCTGGTCTCTAATGCGCGCTTTCTTATTGGTCTATTTTATGTGGTTTCCAGGGCTTTTTCCTCAAGAGATGCCAGTTTGTTTGACACCTAGCTGTTATTATTAGCGTGCTAATGGCCAGCCACTGAAGAAGCTCCCTCAAAAGTCCCAAAGGTGCGTCAGTGGTATAAAATGCCTTCAGAGTTGACTTCCCTTTATTGCAAAGCTGCCAGAGATGCAACTCGAGCGTTGCCCTTCGTGTGCCTCGTGCCCACAGCTGGCACGCGGGGCGGCGCTGGAACCGGCCTCGGTCGGCAAGCAAGCTGCGGGAGCATGATTGGGTGCACGGCTGGGTGCACCGTGCGGGGACTCCGAGGGCTTTGTGCTCCCACCGCGTCCCGGGACGCTGGGTGGACAGTCTGCGTAGTGCATGGCGCTATTGGTCCCCTCAGCTCTTCTCGGGACGGCTCGTTGCAAGTTTTAAAGTGTGTTTAATGATAGACAGGGCTAATTACTTAAGTGTCCTCCAGGGCTTCTGTCATTTTTTAAAATCTCCTTTGAATATGCTTGCCTGGAGTAAAAGGCAATTACAAATAAAATCACTGTCATCTCGTCGTTATACGTGGTATACTTTGGCCATGAGTGTTACGTTCCTTCTCTCCGGCCGTGCAGGATTAAGGTCTGCTCTTGTTCCAGTGACATAATTAGAGGAGCTGATGCTCTCGGGTGTTGCTTCCTCCGAAGAGCAGGGATGAAGGTGGTTGACTGTGGTACCTGACTTCCACTGACTTATCAAGTATTTTGGGTCAAACAGCCTCAATGACCAAGAAGCCCAAATACCACTTCCGATAGTGCTTTCAATGCCTAGTAGCCTAAACCTCCCTGGCAGTCCCTTCTCCTGCTCTAATGCATGCACAAGGTGGCCTTTCCCCTCCCCAGGATGGGTAAATAGCCCTTTTCCACATAGATCTCCCGCTTTTCCAGATGTAGAGCTGTCTGGATTAAGAAATGAGCTGCTGGAATTGGGGCTAGCTTGTTTGGTTTTCTGTAGCAACTGGGGCTGACAGTGATTGGTGAAGAGACAGGAAGAATTTTCCTGGCAAAACTTGTAACTGGAAAATTTGATGGTATCTCCCCACCCTCCCCCGATGTGATGAACAGTCAAAAATCTCATTAATTTAAATCCTTGTTGAGTGTAGATGAGCTACAAGAGGCAGTGTGGTTTGGATTCCCACCTGCGCCTGTGTTGGACTCCTGGTTCTGGCCACGTTTCGGCTCTGCATGGCTGCGACGGGTCGCTTCGTGCTCCCTCTGCTTCTCCCTGAATGGGCAAATGGGTTTGAAAACAGGATTAGTTGTTCCTGGCACCATTTGCAAGGTGTCACCAGCCAATGTGAACGTGATTCTGAGCTCTGCTGGATGCTTTGTAAACACCCTGGATCTGGGGGTGATTTCCGTGGTGGCGTTACGTGATGCCCAGGTCCGTACGGCACAGGATGTGCGTCTGAATTCAGAGCATGTGGGCAGCCCTGCCGAAATCGGTCCCTTCTCCAATGGCTGCAGGGCAAACTGAGGCTGTTGTGATAGACGACCTTCTGTGAACATGGATGAAGACAATGTCCTGCTTCTGCCTGGAGATACAGAGGCTGGTTCTAATTTGGGGACTGTGCGGTAGTGGAAGTCTCAGTGCAAAGTCCGCTCTTTCAATTGAATTCGAGAAATGAGTCAAAATCTTTGGGAAGCAATGAGGGGGAAACTGGCAAAATGTGTTCCCTGGCTCTTCTTCCTGCTTCTGTGCTTTTTCTGAAAGGCACTTTGACTCGTGAGAGGGATGAGATTTGATACATGGACATAGATCTATGAGTCATGGGTATTAAGCACAGTTGAAAAAGCTAATTGCGTAACAGGCAGAGAGACGTGCCATTTAGTAGCGACAGCGTGGCGATCCGTTTCGAATGGTGGCAACCGCGTGAGTGCTCCCCGGTCCCCAGCATCTGCGAAGCGAGAGCTAAATTCGACATCTTGGAAATCAATAGCTTTGGCACTGCCTTCAGCAGGAGCCGGATTTGATCTTTCGCTCTACCTTGCTGCTCATCACAAGTTCAAACAAACTCTTTGTTAATAAGATTTCTGTTGTTGCTGAGGTGGGCCGTTCTTCTCCGTTTTGTTGCCACTTGATAAAGTCACCGGTTTAAAGGACAAGTCGGAAGATGCGCTTGTCGCTTGGCTCAGTGTCTCGCCCACCTGAGCTTCAGACGTTTTTGATCTGGGCCTTTCAGAGGCTAGTGAGCGCAGGGCATCAGGTACTTCCCCCTGAAATATTTTTAAGTGGTCTGGTGTCATCTTTGGATTAGCATTATGGAAGATACTTAATGCAGTGGAAATTGCCGGGGTTACGTTTTGAAGATAGAGTAGAAGTGTAGGGGAAAAAAAATCAGTCAATTCAGTTTAAAACCTGTATTGTTAGAAAACTGTACTTATGAAGCCAAAAAGAAGCCAATCTAGAATTTCTTCTGTCACTCCTGAGCCTTCAGCTGCTTTTATCTCCCTGTGTGCAAGTATTTACAGGTACGTGGTGTGTACAAATCTGTTCTGGGTTCTTGTGTGGACCCACACTTCTCCCAGTCTTTAATGGATTTAGCCATGTGTAATTTCCATGAAGAGGTTACTTCCTTTTTTCTGGTGGAAAGTGTGGCAAGGAGAAGCTGAAGGACATGCCCAAGAGCACATAGAGAGTCTGAGGCATGGCGAGAAGTTGAGCCAACTTGTACGAGTCCTAGGCTGGCGCCCGAAGGAGGGCCCAGGTGTGTTTGATAAACTGGATTTTTGGTCTTACATTAAATAATGCCTTCCTCCTTGGAGACATTGTAGTAGTGCAGGGTGGGCAACGACTAAGCATGCTCTCAGTGAGGTCTTGAAACACGTGGTCGGCCCACCAGCGTCTGTGGGAGCACACGTGTGTGCTGAGAGATGTGGCAGGTCCCCCAGTCTGCCCAGTGCTGCTCCGAGCAGGCGCCTGGGCAGAGGGCGGCAGGTCCTGCGTGGTGCTGGCTCTCCCCGTTGGAGCAGATGTGGCAGCAGCTCATGTCCTTCACTGGGCTTCATCTCCTGGATTTGTGGGAGTGTGGCAAAACCCAGCTCCTGCTTAAAAATAAAATGTTGCTTCTGGTTGTGGAGGAGAGCTGGAAATTGCTCTAAGGAGTAAAAAGAAGAGCAAAAAGGTGGTGGATAGAAGAGTCCTCCAGTCTTTAAGTCAACGTTGTGAGCTTTAAGCACTCATTTTTGGCGTTACGGAGAGCCTGTCCTATAGCCTTTGTCATGAACACCCGAGCAAGATCAAACAGGAGCTGGAATCAACCCAGGGTGGCCTCGGAAGCAGGCATTGCTGCCGCGTCTTGTAACACGAGCCCTGCTCGGCGTCCGCGGGGCGCGAGGAGGTGTGTCGCTGCTGGCGCGTCTGCCTGCGTGCACAGCTGGAGAACCTATTTTGGTGACTGCTGCAGGAGCTGTGGGAAGAAATTGGAATAGCTGCATCTCTCGCCACCTTATCTGCGCTGACAAGCAATTAATAAGGCATGCAGAAACTTGATTTGCAGACACAAACTGTGCCTGCAGAATGGAAGTGTCTTGTGAAAGTGGAAATTGTTTCTACCTGTGCAGGATAGGGCCTGGCCCGGAGACGTGAGCTGAGCTATCCAGGTCTGGCTGCGCGGTATGAAACTTTGCGGGGAAAGGAGTTAAGGCTATGCTTGATCTTTCAGATGTTGGCTTACATAAATTCTACTCATTTTGTCGTAATTTGACAGCTACCTGTTTATAATTTGAATTTTATAATAACGCTGCTTTCTGCATGGAAATTTCCTTTGGGTTTTTTTTTTTCCCCCTTCTGTTTTGTTTGCTCTGAGCAGTTTGGAAATAGTGACGCAGCATGCAAAACTTGAGGATGTTTATTTCGGGGAGAGATACTAGTTTGCTGTAATTATCCACATGGTGGAAAGGTGATGCATCTTGCTCAGCGAGCCACCAGACAGCGCGGTATTGCGATCGGGGCCGTCAGGATCGGTAGCCGTTGCAAACTGGAGAGTTTTGGGGGTCGGGTTCACAACCTCCGCATGCCTTTGGTAGCCCGAGTTGGCTGTAGCTGGCAGCTCAGCAGCGCTTTCCTCTATAGGCGCCTGGTTTTCCTTGTCCGTGGCCCCAGTGATTCACAAGTGAAACTCCCCAGGGCCAAATTTATAATCCTTTCCAGACTTCTTGAAGTGAAGTGAGAGAGGAGGATGTTGCAAGAGAGGAGCTGCGCACAGGGCTGTGCGGGTGGCGTACCTGGGTCCGGGGCGTCGCGGGGCCCCCGCGGACGGAGACCTTCCCACCCGGATCCCTCAGAGGCGCCTTCGGGAGGCAAAGGAAACCCGAGAACGGCCCTTCTGTGAATAAGGTTGCACCTTTTTGCAAAGCCCGGCAGGTGCTGGTGAGTTGGAGCCTCCTGGCACCCGGCCGGGGGAAGAGGTGCAGGCGCCTGCGCGGCGTAGCCGGAGGGCTTTTACCACGAGGCTCGTGCCGGGATGCATCATCTCAGGAGTTGAGCGAGGTATTTGGGCGCCTAACGTCTGCGGACTGACGGACAGGCTGCATTTCCTGGTGGTGGTGGACAGCCGTGTCCTCCTGCGCCAGCCGGGCACGCGGAGCTGGCGCCCTCGGACCCCGGGTCCTCGTCGCGCCGCGGGGCTGCAAAGCGCCCGGGAACGCGCGCCCCGGCCGTGCGGCGGGGTCGCCCCTGCGAAACTCGAGCCCCCCTGCACGGCGGGGGAAGAGTGCGTTCGTTCACAGCAGATCTTAGGACCTGCTAAATAAACCCGCTGGCCGGTGCCACCGCGGCTGTTTTAAATAGCAAGCGTGCGTCATGCTCTTCCGCAAGCAGCCGAGCTGGCGGCGCGGGGAGGAGGCAGGGTTAAGCGCCCCGGTGCCTTGCCGCTGCCGCGTTCCCGCGCTGCGAGTGCCGCCCTCCCTGCGAGCCGGCCTTAGCTAGCGTAAGGACAGTTTACCCCAGTTCTCCTGAAGATTACTTTCCCTTTGATTAGGCAAACACCTTCAAGCTGTACGTCTTAATTTGATTTGAATAAGCCTATTGCCTGCCATAAAGGTTTTTTTCCTGCCTTTTTTTTCCCCCCTTCTAAGTGTGCTGTCACTGCTGTTTGCGACCATAAATGATTAAAAGCTTTATAAGAATATTTCCCCCCCCCCCATCAGTTTCGAAAGTCCAGTTGCATTATTTGGGTCATATTCTGTTATGTTGTTGGGTTTTTTTAAGTGACTCTCCCTTCTCCCTATTAAATGATTAGCCAGGTGAAAGGAATTTCTTCTGTGCCGGCCTCCCGCAGAGCGAGCAGAGCCGAGGAGTGGCTGGCGGCAGGGAGGAGGGAGCTGGTGTACAGAGGCGCTGCCCCACTCGGTCCCTGCTCTTATCCGCGTCCTTACGATTCCCCCTCTGTGTCTGGATCCGCCTCTCGGCTCGTTGTTTTGCAGCAGGGATAACCCCGGCAGCCCTGGTGTCTGGGGACCCCCTCGTTCCGCTGCTGAAGCGGCTGACGAGCCTTGCGGTGGCTTTGCCAGCTAAGGGTCGCTGCCCGCTCCGGCGGGGATGCGATTTCTCCGGGCAACGAGAGGTCAGCCATGAGCTTTTAAACGGCAGGGGCTGGCGGGGCGCGCGCGAAGCCGGGTGCCGCTATCTGCCGCGGCCTTGCCGGTAAGTGCTACCTCTAACTAGGCGGCTCTTCTTAATATGGGATTTTTCTAATTTGATTAAAAGAATCGGTCTTGACCTCAGCACGTCCAAACCAGATGCAGCTGAACTTTGCCCAGGGAACTGCTCCATCTGCCAGCTCTCCAGAGCTCGTGCATGACGTGGTACTGCATCTGTCCGTCCGTCCGTCCATCTGAGAATTGCTAGGCTGGAGCAAGCTGGACCATGTTACGGTGGGATCTCTGCAAGCCTTCTTGACCAGAAGAGCTGGAGATGCCTTGTTAAGCCCAGTGATTTGACTGTGAAGCAGAAATGAGGAGTTTCCCCTTTGTTTTCGATGCCGCTTGCCCGTGTAGCCAGCCTGCGCGGGGTGGTTGGGATGGGGGCAGGCCACCCTGCGAGCACGGGCCGCGCGTGGCCCTCGGATCGGAGGCGGCCGTGCTTTGCTCACCGAGGTGGTCGGCAGAAGGTGCGCTTGGTCTCCTGCTTCATTTTACAGACTGATGCGCCTTTTCTTTTTTCCCCAAGATCATCCTGGGGGAGAAAACTCAGCCATCAGCTTAGTTTGGGCAGTCAGCGCTGTTAAGAAATGTCAGATGGTTTTAAGAGGATTTTTCTGGGTCAGAGTTGGCGTGGCACAGCAGAAGTGCTGGCGCAGCTGCAATTATATCTCTGCCTTCCAAAAGCTGCAGCGGAAGCCCTCTTCCTTCTGCCGTGTGTCGGAAAGGCACCGTCCCTCCGCTCGCCTGCTCCCAGCCGAGCTCTGCCTCTCCAGCCGGAAATCCTCTGTAACCTTTCAGACGGGGTCACCGTTGTTCTGGTCCAATTTTTGAGCTGAATGCAGCTGTTCTTGTAAAACCAGAGGAAAATCCTGCGCTGCAGCTTCCGCCATGCCGCCTTGCTCCTCCTGGCAGCCAGCAAACTCGGCTGGCTCGGCGTTAGTGCAGCCCGTGCAGGGAGCACCGCGGACCCAGCTCTGCAGCCCCGGGGGATAAACCGGTTGCTTTTTCTTTTCCTTGGTGTGGATTAGGAATTAAAGAGGGGGAGCGCCCCCCGGTCGGCCTGACGGCCGCTTGTGCTGCACAGCGATTGCACCGTCAGCCGGGCTGCCGCCTCTGCGCAGGCTCGAGGACGCCCTGCTCCCGCCCGAGGATGCGGATCCGGGGTCCTCACCCCCACGTGGCCCTGCGGGACCAGGCAAACAGCCTGGCAGAAAGGAGGCGATTTCTGGCCGAGCCTATGCCAAAGGGTTATCTCGGCGCCGTGCCGCTCTGCTGATGGAGATGCTCCATGGGCAGCAGTTGGCATGTGGGGACAGCAGGCACGGAGGTCCCCGCAAGAGCGCGCGGGTATAATTTGTGAAATTCTGTCGTTATCATTTATCTAATAAGGAGTTGTCTCCACCCTCATTAACTTATTTCATGCCCAAACAACAGCTCGGCTTTGCGTGGCTGAGTACAACTTCATCCGTCCCGCTTAGACAGCAGCGTCGGAGGCAGGTGATCCTCCTGCAGCACCGAGCGCGAGTCTGTGTGTGTGCTCGAGCACCCGCAGAGTTGCACCCGCTGGAGAACTTGTCGTCTCCGGCCCAAACGGGCTCTGTTTGCCCTATCGCATGGGCAGCCCGGCTCCGCGTGGCTTCTCCCGGCCGTGCCTCCGGACAGATCGCCTTTGCGTGCCCTTCCCGGCTCTCTTTGGGGAGAGGCCGGTGCCGGGGCCTGCGGGACGGCAGCCGGCTTTGCTCTCGGCTCTGCCGAGTCTCTGCCTTCTGCGGTTATTGTCTGAGCAGCAAATCGAGTTAAGTGCAGCTAGCTTCATTCATATTCTTCAGGCAGGCCCTCCGAGTCTCAGCTGGTTTCTAATCTTGCTTCATTAGAAATTCTCTGGCCCCTTTTATCTGCTTGCAGCTTCAAGCACATGATTTACAATCTGGTTTGAATGGCTCGGAATCATTACTGTCTAATTTGCCACCCTTTATTTGCGAAATTAAAGCTCAGTAGCGTTGCGCTGCCCCTTGCGAGAGATTTGACAGCAGGGCCGGAGCTGACCGTGTCTCTCCCCTGCAGCTGCCGTCAGATAATATCCGCCGCCGCTCCGCTCCGGCGGGCAGGCGCGGATGGAGGCACGTGGCGGCTCCCGCTGTGCCCCCGACCCCGCTTTGCGCCGGGGAAGCGAGCAGCGCGCGGGGCCGGGGCACGCCGGCGCTCGCCGAGCCGTCGGAGGGGATGGCGCGTGCCGCGAGCCGGTAGGAGAGCCCCCGCGGCACGGGGAGGGCCGACGGGTCGCCCGGCCCTCGGAGCGTGCGGAGAGGGCAGGGGAGCGGGAAGCGATGGGTGCCGGGGGAGGGAGCGGGGAGCGGGGCTCCGCGTCGGCTGTGATTGATTTATCGAAGTATTTAAGCAGCGCCTTCGTAAATCGGCGTGCGGCCGTATCGTCCTGGCGGGCGGCTGCCTCTCCTGCTCGGAGCCGCAACTTCCTCGGCGCAAGGAAAGGGGCTGCGGGAGCATCGCTGCCGCTCCGCCAAAGCCGGTGGGGGGCGAAAGGCCTGGAGCAGCTCCTGGCTTGCAAGGAGGAAGGATTTATTCCCACACCGGCTGCATCCAGGGGTGTTTTAGAGGCCGGGACGTGCTGCTTATGCTTCGGGGGTTTTCCGAGCGGACCCGTGAGCCTGGCTGGGTTGGAGCCGGGTGCGTTCTTCCCACCATGCGGTGCCATCCCGTCCCTTCCTTGGCACGCATCCGGAGAGCTCGTAGCGCTCCTGTGCAGCCAGCGGCGGCTCCCGGCTGTGCCAGTGCCGGGGAGCGTCCGGGCAGCGCCTTGGATCGGCGCCACGCTCCCGTCGAGGCCCCGCGGCCTCTCCGCCCCGACCCGGTGCTACCGACGCTCGGGAGCAAGCGAACGTTGCCCCGCTGAGACGTTCGAGGGGCTCAGCTGCCACCAGCCCCTTTTCGGGGCGGCCGAAGCTGCTTGCGGCTGCCCCGGGTTTGAAACTTTGTGAAACCCCCTTTTGGGAGCGGAAAGGGGACCTTGCTCCGCGGCCGGGCACGACGGGACGGGGCGGCCCGGTGACAGCCCCGGCCCACCGCGGGGGCCCGGGGGGTTCATTACAGCTGTGCGGCGTTTGCAATTACCCGATTTTTTTTTTTATTATTTTATTTTTCCTGTTTCTGGCAGAAATGAAATCATTTGCATGTTGGGTGTCTCGCCGCACGGGGTTGATTTTTTTTTTCTTTTCTGTTTTTTTCTTTTTTTCCTCCTCGCCTTTTCGCTTTTCCCCGCCTACGCGCCGGGGTGGCTCGAATTCGTAGGAAAGCGAGGGACGGGGCGGCCGTGGGGGGTTCGCGGCGAGCGCACGGAGCCGCGCGGAGCGCCGATGCGCGCGTCTGGCGCGCCAAGCGCGGTGACCCGTTTTTGCCGAGTGTAACTGACTCCTTCGGGCTGCGTCCCGCTGCCACCGAGCTGCTCGCTGGCGCTTCCCGCTGGAGGGGAGCGGCATTCCCGCAGCTCCGTCGGGCTTTTGGGGATCGCGGCAGCTCGCCCTCCTGCCTTCTCCCCCCTGCCGGATAACCGGAGCTCACGCGGCTTTTAACGCGGCATTATTTCCTTTTCCACTGGCCGCTTCTGTCGGTGCAATGGCAGGGCTCGCTGAATTGCTCGAATAACCGCCAGCGACGTGGGTGCACGCACACGTGCATGCAGTTTCCAGGAGCTTTATTTGCAGCGTTTGCCGTCCCCTCGCTCTGCAGCGCGGGACGCCGGGGCTTGCTCCCCGCTCCCGGCTCGCTCGGGGCAGCCCGGGCCCTGCTCCGTGCCTCCGTTTCCCCCCCGGGGCCGTGGCTGCTGGGCCGTCTGTTAAAGGCTGTCTCGTTTTTTCTGGTTTTGGGTTGTTTCTACCTGGTTTTCGGCTGCAGGCGCGCGCTGGCGGCGCTCCCGAAAGATGCCGCGTGTGGGCCTGCTGCGGCTCCGCGAGCCGGCACCGGGTTTTGCTCCCGCAGCCGAATCGGCTGCACCCCCAGCCGGGAGGTGGGTGCTGCAGGTCCCCCTGAGTAACAGCACCAATACACATCTTGGGGCTTTTTTGACGTTTTTCTTCTATTTTCAGGTGAACATGGCCCTGACAGGGAAGCCTTTAGACGTGACCCTCAGCAGCTCCAGACCTGAGCAGTGGAACATGGTTTTTCCGCAGAAGGATGAAATCGTCACCAGCTTAGTGTCCGCCTTAGACTCCATGGTAAGCAGGGCCGTTTGCGCCGGCGGGTTGCTTTGTCCGTCCCCCCCGTCCCCGGGCGCCACCAGATCCGAAACCCCGGCGCTCGGCTCCAGCAAACTCCGCGCCTTCGTTTTGAGCACCTTAATGGCAATATAGCTGCAACCTGAGGAGGTTGGACGGCCCCGAGTTCGCGGGAGAGGCCAAGGGATGCAGAAGCTCGGTGCCCGTCGGGAAACCATCCTGCCGCCCAACAGCTCGCTTTCCACGGGTTTAATTGGGTTGAATAAGAGCAGGATTTAAGCGGGAGGGATATTGCCTTCCTCACCCTCTCCCCCGCTGCAGTAAAGCCCATCAAGCTGCTGGAGCTGGGAAATGCAAATCGTATCCCCATACTGACAGTCATAAGGATCATAAAGTCAGCTGAAGTTAATCTCAGATGTGTATTGTTTTTCCATTAATATTTATGTTGGTATCAACTGAATGTAGGGTGTGTTTTTTTTTTTCTTTTCGTGATGTTTTACCAATGTTATTGGGAGCTTTTACAGAACAGGAGAACAATGGCTTTTATCTTGGAGAACAAAGAAAATAACTTTCATATCTTTTGACGCAGAATTCCCAGTGGAAATCTTGCATAAGTCAGCCTTGCTTACATAAACAAGATAACTGTCTGGATTAAGTCTCCTGGACCCGAGCTAATCTTATTTTTAACTGCGAATGTGATAAAGAAGGGAAAATGTGTGTGTAGTTACAAACGTATAATAAAATGTGATGTGCTAAATAGCCCTCCCTTTTAAAGCCAAGTCTTATTCAAAGTATTTCTCTCGGATGCATCCTATTCTCTATGCACGTATGTATTTTTCACAATTTCCTTCTTTTTTGAAAATCTGCACCCTACTAAGGAGGCGGTTGCCCAGAGCTGAAGCACTCAACATGGTTTTGACAGTTTATATATGTACTGTCACATAGAGCAAATCACGTTATCTTAGTTTGGCTTCTTTATGGCTATACGTTATGCTGCAGTCCTAATTATATGTTGACAAAAGGACCAGGAGGCCAAGTTGCTCTTGAAATGCCTTTATTGCAGCATTTTCTGATTTCCGAGTTGTTGGCTTTGCAACCTTTCTCTTGTTCTTCTGAAACATGTTTGCGTACGTGCACATAATAAATATAGCAGAAACACACCACATGCACGTTAAAAAGTGGGTTTAGTTTTTGCATTTGTTCTTCCTACAGATCTCACTTCCATTATTAGATTTTTTTTTTATTTTTTTTTTTGCATGGTCGTTCAGTATTTTGTCCAAAACACTTCAGCTTACTGCTGGGCTCTTGAAAGGAGGGTTCTTAAAATACCTGTGTCGGTGATGAGATTAACAGCCCTCTTCCCTGAGAGGCTGAGCCGAAGGTAAAGTGACCAGACGCAAGAGACGCTTTGAAGCCCAAGCAAATCAAAATCACTGTAAATACATGCTGAGGAGCTGAAAGAAGCTGTTAGCTCCGCTCGGGTTTGATCTATGCGATGTCCTTGTCTGCCCGTCGTAAATTAGGGCGTCCTCCGGCCGCTCAGCTGCCGCCGTCGCCTGCGGAAGTGCCAGGGGCGAGTCCGCGGGAGTCCACGTTCCTGCAGGTTAAAATCTGGAAAGGCGTCCGCAGGCATCACTGGGAGTTTGGGCCGCTCCGTGCTGCAGTCAAACCCGCAAGCGTGAGAAAACGGGGCAAAAATGGCCCCAAAAAGCCCAAATCCCACTGCAGCCGAAGTCCCCACCGCACCGGAGCGAGCCCTGCGCCTGGCGTGGGGATGGAGGGGCCGGCTGACCGCGGGTTAAACGCTGATATTAATTATAGCCGGCGCTTCCAGGAGGGGAAAGGGTTCGCTGGGAGGCAACGCGCAGGCGCCGCAGCGGGGCCGGACCTCCGCGGGGCCGGGAAATCCCGGGTGCTGCGCGGGCGGGCTCGCCGGCCGCGGCGGGGGCTCCCCCAGCCAAACTTCTGCTCTCCCAGCCAAATCCCCCGTGCGATTTCGTGCAGATCCTCCGGAGTCAAAGCCGGGGAGAGCCAGGACTCCCTGCAGGCTCCTCCGCGCTGCGGGTCCGCCGCGCTTTTGCTCACCGGTGTTGCCTTTTTTCATCTCCTCTCGGGAAAAGAAACCCCCTTCCCTCTTGAGGCGGGCGGAAGCCCCGCGGGGAGAGCCGGACCCCGCGGCGTCGAGCGAGGGTTCCCGTTCGGGTCCTGCCTCGCTCCCCTCGGTGCCCTGGCGGGTCTGTAAAGGGGGAGCTGCTGCTTGCCGCTGCTTCATCTCTTCCCAGCACGCGCCCTGGATGCTCCCTGCCTAGTGTCGGTGCTGTAGCTATGGGAATATGACTCACTGCAGGCGCTACGTAACAATTATAAAAATAATAATAAAAATGCATATCCATGTATATTATATATAGCAGGAAGCACACGTTACGTAAAGCAGATTAATGAAGGAAGTCTCTTCCAGCGCCTGAATGTTTTGCATAACCGTACAAGAAGAATCATTTGCCTAATCCAGATTTTGACCATAGAACCATTAGTGTTTTGCAGCTGAAATGAGATTCCTGTGCTCCTTATTTTAGTAAAACTGGTGGAAAAAATACAAATTATTTCTTTAAAGAAGTGTGTTCTTTAAAAAAAAAATGTATAAAATGGTTACTGTTATGATGGGAAAAATTGAAGCAAAATGATTGGTAAAAACTTCTAGTTTTCAGCTAAAACTTCCTTTCATGTGTCTAAGGCTTTATGGTGTCCTAAAGTAAAGTTGCCCAAGTATTTAAACAGTTTGAGATGTTATAAAAAAACAGAAAATTCTGGGCAAAACAACATCTCTTTTGATGGAAAAGCCTTTTTACCTGCAACCCCCCCCCGCGCTGGCTTTACGCGGGCCCTGCTCTAACCCAGGTGCTTCTCCCCGCAGTGCTCAGCGCTCTCCAAGCTGAACGCCGAGGTCGCCTGCATCGCCGTGCACGACGAGAGCACCTTCGTGGTGGGCACGGAGAAGGGGAGGATCTTCATGGGCACGCGGAAGGAGCTGCAGGCGGATTTCCAGAAGTTCTGCCGTGAGTGTCCCTGCGCCAAGTGATCTGCTCGGGTTCAGTAGGTCTTAAGACGTGCGCGTTTCACGGGCCGTGCCTGCTAGCGGATGGGGTTTCTTTCCTGGAGTTGGGGCGTGCGTGTCTCTGCTCATGCGGTGGCAGAGATAACGTAGCTAGAGATATCCAGCTGGATCCAAAATGTCACTTCTGTCTGCGGAGGTCCTTCCCGAGGACCTTGGAGCAAAACCATCACTCAGGTGGCACTGAGACCTCCCAGGTGACAGACTGGAGAGGAACCTTTCCCTGTTGGACGCTGCAGGGTTTGGGGCTGGACAGACCCTGCTAAAAGGACATCCAGAAGCACTCGTGGCCGTTCCCCTGGAGAGCTGTCAGTGTATGGGCAAAACCGCTGGTGCCAACGGGATAGATTTTCAGGAATTACCCAAAATAGTTTGTCCTAGTGATTAGTCAGGAGCAGGGAGTTTGGGGCTGAGAGTTTTATCAGGTTCTGCACCTTCACAGAAAGATCGGGAGCAGATTTAGGAACAGCGGTGTCGGTTGCGGGGTTGTGAGCTCTTTCTGGGCCAACGTGCGGGAAGGGAAACTTTGAACAGAAACCACAGGCTTCAGGTCTCAGAACAGCGTTACCAACTCGCGCACCTCTCGGCTCGATGCCCGGCGGCCCGGACACGTGCTCTGGTGTGGCAATAGCCGAGGGCTCCTCCGCCTGGTGCTGGGCTGGGTTTCCTCTTAGAAGGGTGGAAGACTCCCAGCTTTGCAGTTAGGTGTAAAAACGGGTCTCCTGGGAACTGCTCTCTGGTGGTCAGAGAGGCAGAGGAGTGCAGCAAGCGCTTAATAGCAGCGCTTCCGGAGGGACATTGCTGTGTCCTCTGGGACGCGAGCGGAGTTTGCTCCCGTGGGAAGAGAATAGCAGGATTTTGCTCCATCGGTGTTGTCTTCTCCCTGCAAACTCAGAATTTGCTCTGCTAGTCACATCCCATCAGTGCCACATCAGAGAACATGTCTTAAGTAAGAGGGGAACGTTTCTCTTACCTGTCAGTCTCTTTCCTCCGCGACTGCAAGTCCACTGATCCGCACCCATTACTGTGTAGTGTTTTGGATATTGTCCCTTCTAATCAGACCAAATCGCATGGACTGTTTTTAGCTGCCTGCCCAGCTAATTAAGCCAAAGTTTGGGGGTTAACATTATGACTGGCATTTTGGCTTTTGGAGGACCCCCGTGTGCAGAAGCGGGCCAGCCCGCACGGAGGGCAGCGGGTGACTGCCGGCCCTCCTGCCTCCGTGCTCTGCGGGAAGGGACCTGACCCATCGGTGCCAGCTCGGTGGATCTGCAGTCTCTCTGAAAACAAATTGACAGGTAAGAGACATTATCCCTTGCTCCTGCAGTCGCGGAGAGGAGAAGAAACTGCAGCGCTTTGCTGAACAGTGTATCCCTGGCGGAGGAGCAAGGTCAAAGCTTTCTCCCCCAAGCTGGGCAAGATCCAGCAGGTTTCAGAGGCAGCGTACTTTTCTGGCCAGCTGGTTGTTTCTGTTTCTCATGCTGTCTCCTGCAGACACCTCCATCCCGTGCAGCCCCCCGCGAGAGGCTGTGCTGCACCGTGCGGTCGGTCAGGCCGGAGGAAGAGAGGCGTTGCAAGGGATGACCCGCGTTTCTTTGGTGGCAGCATCCCCGGCACGCGGACGGGTGCTTTCCTCCGGCTTTCCCCTCTCCTTGCAGCGCCCGGGAGAGGCGATATGTTTGCTTTGCGCCAACGAGCCCAGGCCCGTAAGGGTGAACCAGCAGGAGAGACGAGGCGCCACGGAGGTGTCGCGCGGTGGGACGCCTGCCCATCTCCGGGTCAGGGCATTAAAAGGGCAGCACGTTGCCAGCTTCAGTTTGTTCCATGCTCAAAGCCTGATGCCGCAGCCCTTTGGCCCTGGTGTCTTGCTCTGCCCCCAGCGTCCCCCCTGCAGTCGTGAGCTAGGAGGGGAGGAAAGGCTTGATCTTATTAGACGAGCTGTACGTTAGAGAGCAGCCCCGAGTTCACGCGGTTTGTGCCTTGGCAGCTGGGTTCGCAGAGGAGGCCGCGTAGGTCAGAAACAGCTTCTGTGCTTTTGCATCAGAAGCGGAGCGGTTCGAGAGGGCTGCAGGAAGCAGGACCCAAATGGAGAGCAGATTTGTTTGTACACACTGGCTGCACTAACCGCTACAGCCTTGTGTGGTGAGACCTAGGTGGAAGGAAACAAACTGCGGCTGTGTGTGCATGCGTGGCCTGCTGTTGATGGAAACCATATTTGTGCTTAATCCGTTGGAGAAATTGCTCAAGCACAGTTCATTGTAGTGAAAACATTAGCCCTGTAAAGCTGCCAGGGTCACTGTCTGCTTGGATTATTCACTGCATATGTGCTGGGAGCACCAGCGAGGCTCGCCTGGAGTCTCATCCAGCCTCTGCAGTCGGCTTTGCAGAAGAGCTTCCCTGCGTGTATCAGCTCTTTCAGTTGCTGTTCGTCCTCTCTTTTCCGGGGTGGAAAAGCTGAGATTTGTCCTACTCTATTTAGGTCCGAGAAATACGCCTTGATGCATTTAATTTTGCAAGTGGATTTCTTTGGACGGGAGACATCTCAAGAAAGTTTCCTACGTTCGTGGGTGATTCTGTCTCATTCTCTTACCACCTCCTACCATGTACAGAAGGCAGAAAAGCAACTTAGTGGTTCGACTGCAAGGGGATAGTCAGTATGGGGAAGCTAAATCTAATACATAAAAGGCTAACTGTGTCACTCCGGAGCTCACGTTACCTGATGACTGCCTGCAAATCTCACATTTAGAAATATGTACGTGTTTGTGTGTATATATATATTTGTGGGTGTACATATATTGTGGACAGTGACGTACCACTGTATTGGGGCAAGCCTAAATGTACCAAGGCACTTGCAGTTAAATCCGAATTTCCTCTCCTTTGGTTTAATTTACACCATTGTAAAAATGAAATTGTAACATTTGGTACCAAACACACAATTTTGATGACGGGGCTCTGACAAAGCAGCTGATACGTGAGACAGGGCGAAATGCGATAACTCTGTCTTGAATTATAGATGGCCAAGGCTCGACTCCAGTGCATAAAGCTCTTACAACTGGCGTGCGTTGTAAAGCATCCCTGGAAATGCCTCTGATTTATAGTCGCGCTGCCCCTTTAGAGAGAATCTAAAATAATCTAAACCAGACATCACTGGAAGATATAAGAAGCCTCTTATCTAGCGAGCCGTGTTTCTCGGCACACAGACCTCACTCGAGCAGGCTCATTTATCTGCAACCCTAGCCCAGCCTTTCCTGACACACTAGGGGACTTGGCGATTATAAAGATGAATGTGAAGAGGAGAGAGTTTGTGCCTGGCCAGAAGGGGAGACTCGTGGAAGGGTGTGAATTTGGATGGATTTTGCAGCCTTTGCAGAAAGGTCAGGAGAGTTTTCGAGGGACCGTTTCCCCACGCCACTGAGAAACGATGGAGAGCTTGCAATGATATACCGAAGGAGATTCCTGCCCGCGCGGCCACGGAGGTGCTGTGCTGCTCGGGGCCTGGGCCGCGCTGCTGCCGTGCGTTCTGAGGCTCGACACAGCTTGATCGGAGAGATAACGGACAACTGGGAGAGCTGTAAAATGCAGCTGGGACCATTGAAGTCTGTTCTGAGTTAACGTCATGAGAAGCTTTCTTTTTTTTAAACAATAAAGTCTCGAACATCAAATGGCGATGAAGATGTGCAAAAGCAGTGCTGACTGTTGGCTCGCTCGCTCTCCCCGTGTATAGCTGTGCGTTATTTTATTTTTCATTTTCTCTTGTTTTAATATCTCATAAGAATCTGGAAATTTGTATTTCTCTTTCTGTGGGCCTCCTCTTTGCCCTGCACTTGACAGCTATTGATTCCCCCTGCCGCGCGTCCTGAGGAAGCCGTGCTGGTGTGCCTCCTCCCCTGCGCTGCGCTCTGCGGCGCTGATCGATGCCATCCGTGTTGCAGGGCCGCCCGGAGATCTCAGCTAGAAGCAGGACTTCAAAACACTGAGCGCTTCCCGGCCCACGAGCCAGCAGACTGACCGGGCCAGTGCAAGCAAGGGGTGAAAGCGGGGAGCCAGGCACTGGTTTGCAGTGGTGGATGGTCTTGCCAGACACCACGGCGAGATGCTACAGCAGAGTCTGCCCAGCGCTTTCAAATCCCACAGCGAAGCCATAACCGCAAGAGCATCAGTTGTCTGCAAAGAGCAGTCCCGCATTGGCAGAGAAACACATGCAGGGACTTATTTATTTATTTTTAAGTCTTTTCCAGTGTGGATCTTATCTCTGGTCAGGAGAAATGGGCCATGGGCCAGCTCCTAGCCTGGGCACACTAAGGGGTCACCTGCCTTTTCGGTGTGCTGTTGTCCAGATCTGCCTGACCCTGTCTGCGTTACCACTCCTGCAGTCGGTGGAGGTGTCCTGATTTCACAGGCAGCTGGAAGGGCTTCGAAACGTGGGGCAGCCATCTCCAGAGGGGTTTCCCATCCTCTTTGCATCCAAGCGGTTGCTGCAAAGCATCTGAGATGCCTTAACAAGCCGTGCCCAGAGGGTGTGTGTTGTGTGGACTGCCTGGATAGATGGGGATTGACGTCCCCTTTTCCGTGTCCGGTTGCACTGGCTGGTGACGGGACCACCTGGTCACTCGCCATCCATCCAGTGGCCGGCAACATCCCTGCCGTCCTGCTGGCCGCAGCAGCTCCAGCGAGCACACCGGTTCCCTTCAGTCCAAGCCAACCAGCTTGGCTCCCCAGACCTATTTACATTTAAGCTAATCCAGGTGAGCTTGCTTGGAAGCAGATGAAGGAGCGCTCGGCAGACGGCCGTGCCGTCCGCGACGCAGGACAGCAGCGCCTGGCCGGGAGCCGGGCTCCGGCCAGCCCAGCTGTTTGCGGGCTGCACATTTGCAGCCCCGGGCAAGCTGACGGTGTGCAGACCACATCTGCGGGGCCGCGGGTGCGTCCCTGCGAGATCGCACCTCTGACCCAACCAGAGCAGCTTGGTCTGTTGTCTGGGCCAAAGTCCAGTTTAATCATCCCGAGCGGAGTCGTCTCTGGTTTTGAGATGTTTGCAATGTTTGCTGGGTTAAGCAGGTCTGGTCTCGCTGCCTGTTTCACCCTCCCAAGCCTCGTGCGCTTTTTGCAGCTCAACATCTCCGATGCTGCACCAAAATGGGAGCTTTATTCAGCAAAGCACCATCTGGTTATTGCCCTCCTACATCATCCAGCTGGTTTTTAACCACAGCTACATTTAAAGAGCAGTAACTGGGTTTCCTCTGTGCACGGGGGATTGTTTCCGACGCCGGCAGAAGGGATCTGCAAGTTCCTCCTTAAGCAATCGAGCAGCATCCAGGCGGATCGCTGGTGAGAGTCTGTAGAGTATGATGAAAGAATTAGTCCTTTGCCACTGAAAATCCCTTGTGAATAGGTTTAGCTAGAATGGCAATAATGCACTTGTAGTGTTTAATTTTCTGTGTATTTAGAGATGCAAGGAAGTCGTTGCTGAAGATATGCTTTATTTGAGGTTTAATGGGGGAAATTAGCAGGAAATAGCTAGTATTACTGAGCTACGTGACACTGAAGGGTAAAAAAGCCTCCCAGAAAGGCGGATTTTCTTTTCAGAGAGATTGAAGGCTAAGCAGATTGAAACCAGAGAAGAGAAATACACTGGCCAATTAATCGCAATAGTTTCAGTGGAGCTGAGTGTGTAAAATCCGGGGCAGGAGACGCGTGCAGGGCCGGAGCGTGGCTGCGGGACCTTCGCCGCTCACGGGGAGGACTGCGAGCGCAGGGCTCTGCCCAGGCTGTGGGCAGGCGATGGGGCGCAAGACGGCAGCTTTGCAGGGCCGATCCTCTTCCCGCAGGCTCAGCGAGAGCCTCTTCCTTGGGGGTGCTTTTCCTCCGTCTCCGGTGGGATTTTTTGGGGGTGGGGATGGAGGGAGTAAACCTTAATTAAATAGGGGGCATGCGGCCCCCGGAGAGGGGCACCTTCCTTGAAGCATGAGTAGTGCCGTGTCTACTAGGCGGCGGGGGGCAAATTTTGGTCTGTGCCGTACCGGGGGCTGTTTTTAACGCGTTGCGGGAGGCCTTGGCGTGGGTTGAGCCGCGGAGCTCCGAGTGGGGCTGCTCCGAGCGGGGCTGCTGGATCTGCGGCTCCCACGCCGCTGCGGCAGACACGGGCTCCGCATGCCGAAGGAGAGGTGCCGACGCCAGGGCTCGATGCACCGCCGCCGCGGCCCTGGCTGGCTGACGTGGCGCTCAGCCCCCCGAAGGCCTGGGCTCTAGTAGCTTTAAGGTTGCATCATTTCAGGAATTCACCGCTGAGCACCTTGCAGCTGCTCAGAAATACGTGTAACATCCCCCGTTGCACCCGCTGTCCTTGTAGCGTCTCCCACGTTGTCCTCTCTCTCCCGCAGGGGTCCAGCAGAGGAAGGAGCAGGACGCAGACGTGCCGAGGAAGGCCAAGGACTGTGGGCGGAACGTGCTCAGGGTCTCCCCGGACCAGGGATCAGACGTTTACCTCCTCAGGAAGATGGTAGAGGAAGTGTTTGATGTGCTTTATAGTAAGAACCTTCACGATTCCATTTGGGGATTTTGCTTTCAGCCGCAGCGACCGGTCTCTCCAACAGCCGCGATGCCGAGGAGCCGGCCGCCGTGTGCTGGGGCGCCGGCGTGGCTCCGTCCCCTGCCCGGTGCAAAGGCCCTGCAGCCCCGGGCGCCCCCCAGGTCGAGGTGAGCTGCTGAACAGGAGTCGAGCTCGGCGCGTGCTTTTTAGCGGCGCTGTACCCGGCTCTTGCTCAGGAGCGATGTAGAAGCGGGCTATAACATTAACGTTGCGTGGAAATTGGGTCCGGCTGTGGCCTTTTCCTTTCCAGGCGGACAATGAAAGAAGCTATTCCCCAAACTGGTAATTAAGTGCCAAAAACTAAATTACCTTGCGGGGGAAGCACGCTTTGTCTCCCGCAGCAGTCTGAAGCCTCTGCTGTGCTCCAAGTGTAATTTTTAAATGCGCCTTTATCCCTGACGCTGCTTCTACAGCACCTCTTTTACAAGCACTGTGGCGGGGCTCTGCAGTGTCTCCCTCACTTATTTCAACAGCAAGTCTATTTAAAAGGAAAAAGATGATTTTCTAGCAGGCGGCCCCGCAGCTTCGGCTCCGAGAGGCAAGCTGGGCCCATTCCAGCACATGCATCATCCCTAGCAATAAAGATTCTGCAATTAAAATGTAGATGACCATATGGCTGTTGATATGTAACCCACTGGGTTGCAGAGCTCCCTCCGGGCCCAATCTGCAGAGGTTACGAGCCCGTTACAGCCCTGGCTTGGCTTCGAGCTCGAGCTGCGGCAGCGCCTGCCTTGCGCTCGCGAGCGCCTCGCTCGGGCGCCCCGCGGAGCGGCTCGCCGCAGCGGCCGCGCTCCCCGAGAGCGACACGCGGCTCCCGCTTCGCCGCGGGGGTTTCGCTTTCCTGGGCACAGGTTCCCTTAAACAGCCTGGCTCCGGGGTGGGCTGTCACCTCCAAAGCAGCTTCCCTGCAGCCAGGCGGGAGGAGGTAATGGATCATTCACCGAGCCACTCCAGGCTTGTTTAAAAAGAAAATGGGTTGCCTGCCCAAAGAGGAGCAGTGACCGATCGCTGCGTTTCAGCCGTTAACCCCAAAGCTCAGGTTTCTTGTTGTTTTATAGCTTTGCGTTTCAGCAGTCATCTCCTGGTCTCCTACCCAGCATCGGGGCAGGTTTTGCTGGCGTTATTTGCTTTTTAAAGATCGCCCAGCGAATGTGCGCTGTGGGTTTTGCAGACAGGCAGGGGAGACGGCATTTCTTCCCCCTGGGGAAGGACAGTAATGATCGGAAGCTGAGGTTTTCTAAAACCACTTAAAGGACTTGGATGTGATATTCCCATTAAAGGGAGTAATCAAATCCTCTCTCTGCCTTTGAAAGGTTCAGCCCAAGTCACAAGGAAAGGGAAGTGCAGAAAAGCCAAATGAATGAGCTAGGAATTTCATTACAGAGCCAGTTAGATCCTCACGCTGAACGGGAGTTTTTGTTATCCTTCTACTGAGAGAGAGCTAAGATTTAAAGGCCTCTTGAGAATACGTGAATTATTCTTATATTATATCATATAAATATTTAATTATATAAAAAACCTGACCGGGGGCATTTGCGTGTGGACGTATGGAATAGAAAACCCTCATATTAGGAGCAGTTTGGAGAAACTCTTTGCGTTTTTGAGGCATGATGGATCTGTGGGTGCCTTTTAATGCAGAGCGGGGACTAGCTGGACGGGGTCCCAAGTGGAGCATCCCTTTCCAGCAGGGATGTCCAAGGCCCACCACTATGCCTTGCCTCATGCTGCTGGATATTGCCACTGCTGACGGTAGTATCAGATGCCTCTTAGCTGCAGGACAGAGTAGAGGAAGGTTGGAGGTCCCTGGGCCGGTGGTTAGGGCCCTGGCATTGCCACCAGAAGATGTAGGTTCACATCCTGGCATTGGTGCTTTCCTACTAATTCAAAAGGAAAAGCTGTTTCCACGTTTGTTGAGTCTTTACAGGGTGAAATTTGCTGGGCAGAGGCTCACCTTTGGCAGGCATCTCCTCACTTATCCAAAGGAGTCTCTGGCTTAACTTAAGTAACATTAGCCTGGAGGTTTTTAGGTGCTGAGCAATAGCATCTTCCATTGATTTTAGAGGACAACGTGGCTTTCCCGAAAATCGAGCCGTGGGTTTGCACGTCTGCCTCTGGGGGCTACTGCTTCATGTGCCCTGAGTCACGTTTTGCCCTGCGGGCGCAACGAGGCCGTGCTGCTCTCGTGGAAAAGCCTGTCTCCTTGTTGACTCCGGAGAACTAACACTGAAGATAGGTTCCTCAGGGTGATTCTGTTTTCAATACCGATAGGGCTGTTAGAAATTAACAGTTATCTTTCTTCTGTTTTCTTTTTTTCTTTTTTTATCCTTTCAGTTGCCTCCCATCAACAGGGATTGGAAACAAAAATCTTAGAAAATGCTCAGGCAAAAAGATCGCGTATTCCCTCTAGAGCCCCGTAATCTCCACACCAACAGAATGACTGATTACCGCCGAGTTCTATTAAACAGGCATTAATGATGATTATTGTCTCTCCTTAGCTAAACCGTGAGCCTCTGCATGGCAGCGCAAGGCTTGCTGAAGGTCACTTTGACGGTAACACATTCCCCATAAAAATATATTCAGGGTGTTGCCGCGCATCGACTAGATAAGGAGTCGCTGTGGGCACTGCACGCTGCTTCCCCCCTCACGAGTGCCAGGGAGGCCAAGAGGGGTGATGGTGGGAAATGAAAACCCGCTCGAGCCAGTGCGTTGAGGCAAGGAATCAATTAGTACCTTCCAAGCTTGCAGAAAGTGTACTTGCAGTGTTGTGGTTCAAAGGTTTGTTTTGAAACTTCTGTTATTGGCTTAATTAAAACATTATCCATCCCAGCTATAAGGAACCTTGATGGCTTGTGTAAGTCACACATCATTAGTTATAGTGCATTGCTTCAAAGAACATGTTGAAGAAATCACTTTTAATAAGGACTTGCTGACAGTGCCACAAGATTTCGAGGATTTCTGTAAGATCTTTTGCAGGTAAAAAAAAAAAGAAAAAAAGCAAAGCAAAGAAAAAAAAGACGTTAAAGAAAATCAGCAGTATAAAATCCCACAGCTATTTCAAGGTCCCATGTTCTCTTCTGCATGCCCCTCACCACAGTGCTGCAGCATGGATTGAGATCCCCAAAGGACTGGAGATAAAGGAGCGCAAACCTTGCCATGTAGCCAGATGTTCTGCGTCTGGATGTTGATTTGGCAGACAGGTCACATTCATGCACGGCTATTTCTTCTCTTCTGCTTCATGCTTTGTGCACTGGGCTTATTGGTTGCAGTGGTTTGGGTTGGTTTCCAAAGTAATTTTTTTAAAGGAGAGCAGTTCAAGGGTTTTGGCTCTTCCTCTCGAAGCACTTTAGAGGGGGCTGATTTTCAGGAAGTGTCTTGTCTGGAAATCAGGCTCCCGTAAGCACGCCGGATTTGGGCACCCAGCCTCTAGTCGTTTTAGAAAATCTCCGTGCAGCTGTGATTCTCTTGGGAATGGTCATCTTCCGCTGCCGGGGGAAGTGGAAGCAGCTTGTTCCCCATTCCTCGGGGTGATTTTGCTGTGAAAGGTGCACAGATACTTGTGCTTTTCTTGTGTTGCTGAGCCAGTACCATGTATTCGGGGATAGGGGTTCTTGTACGTGGATGAACTATGTGCCCATCTGCCAAGGGGAAATGGTGAGATTTCTTGACTACTGAAGGGTGTTTTGCGTTCGAATGTATCAATGTTTGCAATGCTTTCGAATTGTCAAATGGGAGGAAACTGTCGGGTATTTTTCTTGCTTTTAAAAGTGCATCGAGGCTACGTAGCAGCAATAGGAATGAAAGTACTTTCCTTTCTTCCAGGAAGTAAAATAAGAAAAACTACTGAAAGTAAGATCCCCAGAATGTTTCAGTAAACACGAGATACAAATCTGTGCAAACCCTTCATCCTCCCCTTGTCAGATCTCAGCTCCCGCCGGTGTTGGCCCGCTCCTTTGCTGGCATAAACCAGCTCAGCTCCAAGGGGGGTGGGCTTGGGCCAAGTGGCCCAGCTAAGGATTTTATGGTGAAACCCAGGGACTTCTGCTTATTGGATTTGGTGAAATTTTTATTAATTAATGTTTATAAAATGCTTGCAGATCCTTAAATGCTAAATGCTGATGTAGGAAATGGTTTCGTTCTAATAATGTCATCATCGGAAAGAATGGTTGTGGTCTGCTGCTGCTGGTGCTGTCACGTTTTTTTGCTGTCACATCTACTCCTGAAGTCCTGTTGGCTGCAAGAGGTAGCAAACTTTGTCTGGAAAAGCCAATGATTTTACGCAGTGTGTCATTGTGCCCGTTCCCCAGGTGAAGCCATAGGGAAGAGCAGCGTGGTACCCTTGCCCTATGAGAGGTTCCTGAAAGAGCCAGGATTGCTGGCGGTCGCTGGCTTGCCCGAGGGGATCAGCTTTAAGAAACCCATGGAGTACGACGTGAAATCCCTGATGGCCATTTTAGAGCACAGCCACAGTATCCGGTTCAGGCTAAAAAGGTAACTTTGGGAGCGCCCTGAGGGGATGGAGGGCAGGGAGGCGCTCGGATATGTGCCTCCTCTCGCCGCGGTCTGCAGCAAAGCCACCGCTGCGTGCACAGCGTTTTGGCCTCTAGCCGCCTGCTACTGTTTTCCCCCCGTCTGAGAGGCTGCACACCTCCCAAACCCTGAAATGCAGGTCCAGCCTTGCAAAATCCGGCCTTGCAGAGAGAGATCTATCGGTGTCTGGTGGGCTTGAGATTGTTTATTTCTATGAAGTGAAAACAGGAAGGATACCTAATAAGTGCATCTAAATGTACAAGGTTAACCACATTACTTTACGTGTCTCCGCCAGAATTTTGTCTGCGTTAAGCTAAGTGCTTTCTCGTCACCAAAGAGATTTCCAATGTAAACATCTTAAACCTCTTTCTAGGCTGAAATTAATATTTTACACCAGATGACAAGGAAAGGTTGGGATAATGGAGGGGATGAACTCTCCAGGCTATTTTGGCCATGTTTTCACAAGGGGCTGTCAGATTTGGATGCTGTTCTTCTGGAGTTTGCCTGTCTTCTGGCACCTTGGTTCAATTCAGAGAAATGCTGAGCACCAGCAAATACTCGCTTTGAAGGCTCAGCACTTCTGAAAAATCAGGCGGAGATAGCTAAAAGTAGGACACACATGATTTGAGCTATTTTTGAAATGATGGCTGCATGTCTCATGTAAAGCATGCGTGTCCTTGGTATGAAATTCATCCTTGGATTGACTGAGGTCCTTGTTGATCTTGTCATGAGTCCTCAGAGCTGAGAATGGCCATAATGTCAATCGATAAGGTCCCATTGATCATTTTACTCCTTAAATGCACCAAGCTATGGAGCTAGACTGGTTTGCCCCAGCTAATAACCCTTTTGAACTGCTGTGAGACCTACCTGCCCTAGGAGAAAATGGTGCAGATGCCTGAAGGAGAAGTTGGAAGAGGTTAGGAGGCAGCTGTAGTTTTGGAAACACCAAGCAAAAAAGAGCAAGGCAGCCATCAGTGCAGCATGAACTTCCCATCCTCCTGGACATGACTCATTTGAAGGCTGTCCTTTCCCCTTCCACATCTTTGCTTGTCTGGCTTGTTTGTCCTACTCGAATCTGCCCCGAATGTTGGCCCAAGAAGGTAGACAATGTGAGCAGCTTTGATTAAGCCCAGCTTGCTGTCCCCCCAGGTTTCTAGCCAAATCTTTCACCCTTGTGTGAAGAAGTTTTCTGCTTCCAACTTGCAGGGCATCTTGGTGGCAAACAAACCTTGCCCTGCTGGCAGCAGGAGCTAGGCAGAATGGTGGTTCTCGGTGTGTGTGTGGGTCACAGCGTGTACTGCCTGAGTTGGTTGCAGTGTGTGGACCCAAAGGAACCTGTGTTTTCCTCTTCTTTTCTTTCTCTCCCATTCAGGCCAGCGGATGAACCCAGCAGAGAGCCGAACCCTAGTGTAGAGTTGAATTGTACCTCCCTAGCGTCCAAGGGCAGCCGGGAGTCTGGTGCAAATAACCAGATCGCTAAATCCGCCAGCCAAGACACTCCATCCACTGTAGCCATGACCAATTTCTTATACGGTGTCTCGCTGCCTACGCAGATTGCCATGGACCTAAAGCAAGAGGTGTCCTCCAGTCTGCACGGGGTGAATGCGGCCAACGAGGTGCTGATGGCCAGGCCCTCAGGAGACCTGAAGGTGCCTTCCTCACAGGAGTACAGCGACTGCTGTGGTAATAGCCTTAAGTTTGCTCTCAGAGGAGGGCCTGGTGCAAAGCCCACCGAAGCTGAAAGGGGAAAGACCCGTGTGTTTTGGTGGCCTTTGGATCAGTCCAAAGACCGGCCCGCCGTAACACCGGAGTAGGCTGCAGATGGCGGGGGAAGCTCCTGCTGGTCTGAGGGCACAGCCTGACCACCCCGACCCCGCGGAGTGGTTTAAGCAGTTTTCTCTTCCACCTCGCCCCTGTCTGGGAGGGCAAGGGGAATGGGTGTTGGGCCATTCCCCTGGTCTCCTGGGGTGCAAAAGATTGGCCTTTACCCCTCACACAGCCAAATGCTCACCTGGAGGTGAGCAGACCACCAAGACATGGCCTTGGGCTGCTTCCTCTTGAGGTCCTCAGCTGTTTCCTAGCAGCACTTGAGGTCCTAATGGGAGGCACATGGGTGCATGCATACCTCACTTTAAAGTGATGGGTGCTGCCCTGTGAGGAGAGGGGAGCTGGTTATGGAGGTTGGAGGCACATGGCAGGGGGGAGGGGTGTTTGGTGGGACTCCTGGGCTTGGTGTCCCTCTCAAATGATGTGCAGGTTGAGGGATGCTGCACTGTGGCCACCCTGTGTGCTGCCAGTGGTTGGCATCACCCTTGGGTGATGCTTAGGGATCCCAGAGCACCTTTTGTCCCATGCACCCTCTGTGATTCACCTCTTATCGTGCCTTTGGCCTTGTCTCTCCTTGTGTCCAGGACAGAAAGCAGCCGGCTCCGGGGGCCCCCTCATCCAGAATGTGCACTCCTCGAAGCGCATCCTCTTCTCCATCGTCCACGACAAAACAGGTACGTGTCCTGCGGGCGCTGGGGCATGAGCCGGGGGCCGGGAGGGTTGTAGGTGTTGCAGCAGGGAATTTCCCTTCCCTTCTCACGCCATCTCAGCCGAGCAGCTGAGACATCTCTCTCTGCTCAGGTGCCCTTCCTCGCCTCGATGCCGAGTGTCTCCCAGCATTAATTTCTCCCGTTGCTCCGAGGAGGTAGGGAGATGCCATCCCTGCTCCCTACACGAGGAACAGGGGCTTTTGCCCAGGGTCTGCCTGGCTCTGCAAAACGGCAAATACCGGCCGCAACCTTGGCGTTATTTCAAAATAATAGAAACCCACTGACCCCAGGTGTTAGTCCGCAGCAGCGCCTAGAGGATGGTTAGCAATTTCCCAGGAGGAGGGGACTGTTCCACTTGCCCACCTCGGCCCCACCCGAGGAATATGCAGTCTGAAAACGCTGACGTGTTTACATCAAAACCCTCGCCTCTGCGCTTAAAAAAAAAAAAAAAGGGAAAGAAAAAAAACGAGTGGGAAAGTTGAGAAAGAGAAGGCACGAAAAAGCTGCTTTGTGAAATTGCTGGGTGCTTCGAGGGTGCGTTGCAGCTTGAGTTTGTTCTCTCCCGAAGGGTCTTTCGCTTCAGGGTTGAAATGCTTTGCGGGGTCATTTCTCAGGAATCTGCTCGGCCCATGCGCGGCTGCAGAGGAGGTGGCTTCGGGCCGGGGATGGGGAAGCCCGGACCTTATCTGCCAGGCTGGCAGAGTTTGCGCAGGAAGGGGGAAATAATTATTTTTAAAGCTGCAAAGTCTTGTTCCTGGTTCTTAACACCTCGCAAGAGAAAAGTGCATCTGCTGTGTATGAACCATATGGAAGTTCCTTATTTCTTATATTTTGTTTTGATAGATAAGTGGGACAGTTTTATAAAAGAAACTGAAGATATCAACACCCTTAGGGAGTGCGTGCAAATTCTGTTTAACAGCAGATATGGTGAGTAGGAGTTAATATCCCATTATGCATCTGCAGTGCTTGTGGTTTGCATATCATTATATAGCAATCATTTTTGTTCCCTAACACAGCAGCAGAAGCCATATGCTAGAACTCCCTTCTCTTTTTAACACTTTTAGCCCAGCAGCTCCCAATCTTTGCCTTTCTATTTAGGGTTATGTCAATATTTCCCTTTGGAATCCCCCATGTCGAGGAATTTATAACTCGGCTGTAAAATGGCCCGGGTCCGAAACGCGGCACGCGGGGTCAGCGCGCCCGAGCTCCGCCAGCGCGCGCGGCCGAGGGGGAGGCTTTGCTGCCACCATTTTAAATTAACGTGGCAGAAAACCAGGAGATTGTAATTATCCCAGCTGCTTGCTTTTCACCTGTAAGCAGGGGAAATCTGTCGCGAAGGCGCTGCCTGGCCGGGGTGGTTTGATTCATGGAGGCTGCTCTGAGCCGCGGGGAGCCCAAGGGTGCTGGTGGGGCTGCGGGGCTGGCTCTCGCCTGGGCTGAGCACCCCGGGGTGCATTCGAGGGGTGTCGGAGCATGCGCGGTTTGGCAGCGCTTGCTTTCCCTGTCCGGGCTCTCCCGTGCGGAGCGGGGAAGGTGAGGCAGGCCGTGCTGCTCTTTGCGTCCCCCGGGGCTCCATTTCTGGGACGAGCAAAGGGATAACAGGGCAGCAGGCGTTTGCTCTGCTTTTCAGACCTAGTTGAATTCAAGCTTTTTCACCTTCTCTTTATCATCCGCAAAAGAAAAAGCGCATGTTTAAGCTAAAGCCGTGTGTTCACCTTGCAGCTGAAGCCTTGGGCTTAGACCACATGGTTCCCGTGCCGTACCGGAAGATTGCGTGCGACCCAGAGGCAGTAGAAATCATTGGGATCCCTGATAAAATACCGTTCAAAAGACCTTGTACCTACGGTGTCCCCAAGCTCAAACGGATCCTGGAGGAGAGGCACAACATCCATTTTGTCATCAAAAGGTACGTGGCGAGCCAGACACGCCGCAGGCAGCAGCGCGGGAAACACTGTCCTCTGCATTAGCCGTCGTCTGTCACAAGTAATCTATTCTGAATGTAGTCTCTAGGCATTAGCTAGGTGGTGATATATTCAACATTAATGTCACAATTACAGCACATTTGGCTCACTTTGTCTAGTTCTTCCCCTCCATTTGGCTGTCAGGCTTTGGCTTAGCCAACTTGCTGCTCAGACACCCGAGGAACAACTCCCCGGGAGAAGGACCCGTTTCCTCAGCCCGGGGTGGGAATTGCCCAGGCCTCGGGACGGCATGGGAATGCAAACTCTATTCCCCCTCTGCTCAGAGAGTTTGTTTTTTCCACCCAAAACTTGTTCTACCCTTCTTTATGGGAAAGAGTTAAATGGCTGTTATGGAGATGTAAAGAGGGGACTAATTTTTTTTTTCCCCTGGACCTCTGGTTTTCCATCTCTCTTTCCCTTTTGGTTAACGATCCAGCCAAATCACACGGCTGCCAGTAGCCCTGTGAGCGCAGTTGCCCCTGCAGTGACAGCCGCGGACGCGGTAACGCGGTTGTAAGGCTGGGCAGACAATGATTTTGCCACCCTGAGCGTTGTGGGTGGCCACAGGACCCTTCGACCGCAGCGCAGCCTGTGCCGTCAGCTGACATTCGGCCTCCGGACAGAAGCACGTAGAGTGAATTCCCCTCCACCTTGTATTTCTGTGGGGTGATATTTTCCCGCATTTTGGATGTTTTTCATTATGTATGTGTAGCGCGTTGTATCCTCGTTTCTACTTTTGCACTGGAATAGGAAGAGAGTGGGAGCTTTCTTGATTAGGTGTGCAACGTGCAATCCCTCTGCTTCTCCATCAGAGAGACCTGTTTCGTAATATACTTAATTGGTCCCCGCCTGTGCCGAAGTCGCGTTCTTCCCATGTTAGAGGTGTGCAACTAAGGCATGGAAAAAACACGGCGAAGGTTCTCAAGGGTGCTAAAATCACTGCAATCAACAGGAATTAGGCATCCTGAAAGCAAATAGGTTTCTAAATGTTGGGAAGATTTAGAGGAAAGCCTGGATTCCGACCCCAGCTGGGGCGAGCAGCGGTGCTGAGCAGTGCCACGTTCTTGCTGTCTTGGCTTGCCCGAGGATCCCCGCGTCCCACAAGGTTTGCCCGCGCAGAAGACGTGCACGAGGCAAGGTCCCACCGCCCAAGAGGCAGGTCCGGTGCCAGCCCCGCTGCTGAAATTCACGCTTGAACGTTGCAGTGCGGATGCCCACTCGCGTTCCCCCAGCTCGCTTTGCTTGTCCCATGGCCTGCCCGAAGTTCGGGGGCTGCTCCTCGGTTTAAAGCACCGAGGCAGGTCCCTGCAGCAAGAGATGGGCTGGATGGGACCATCCTTTCCAGGAGGGTTGTCAGCATTTGGCTTTGTTCCGGACAGGGAAACAAGCCGCAAAGCTCCTTTGTGGTGAACTTGGAAGGGTGTGGTGCATTTTTTTTTTTTTTTTTTTTTAAGGAAAGCAGAAATGCTTTCTGTCGGTCAACTTTAAAAAGCGATGACTACTTTGTATTGGGGGCTGCAATTTTGCGTGGAAAAAACAAAACATCTCATTGCAGAAATCTTGTTTTTTCTCAAAAAAAAAGAAATTTTGGCAAAAACGTACCTTTTTTTTTTGCAAAGTGTTTCAAGTGACCTGTATACTTGATTGGGATCCGATTCCTTCCTGCTTCTGCTGCCAGCTCCTATCTGAACACGCTTTGCCCTTCTGAGCACTTTTGCGCAGGACTTCCTGGGTGGCTCTAAAATACCACCTTCAGGAGAAACTTGATGTCCAAAATAGTGTATGTACCAAAGAGGGAAGAGAGCGTGAATATTCCTGCTTTGCTCTAATGGAAGTTGGTAAATAGTCTACAATGAATAGCTGAATTACAATCCAGCAACAGCTACTCTGGTTCCCTTTTTGGTAAAGCCAGCCTCTAACAGCCTCATTTAATAAGTTAATTAAATGAAGAGAATGACTTATAAGCAGATGTAAAGGTACTTTAGTTAAAAAGCACATGCTGTAAGATTGCTTGGTTGCACAACAAGCTAGAAGGGTTTGTTTTTATGGGATGAGTGAAATAACGCTATTTTGACTTGGTTTAATGCTGTTCATAAATAAAATCTAAAACTGAGTCATTAGAAGCACCTATTTCTTTCCTTTTTTTTTTCTTCTTCCCTCCTAGGATGTTTGATGAGAGAATTTTTACAGGTACGTTCTTCATGTTCTTTGATTTCTTGCCTGCAAATTGACAGATTGCCCAGAGAAGTAGAGTTGAAATAATGTTGCCTGTAAATAGGAAAAGTGCAGGACATAACGTAATGACGCTCAGCGAGGAGAAGCCTCGTCTGTGTGTCACACGCAGGCAGGGTAAGATTGCCTTTGCCTAGGATCAGTGCAAGCGCTGCGCACCACTTAAATAGCGTTTTGAAGGTTTAAGTGAGAAATACATGGTGCATGAGGCTGGGCTGGCTCTCTGCGCCAGGGCGAATTTCATCTACGGGAAACACATGACATATTTCTGCGCTTTTATGAGGAAGAAAAATCACTGCTGGGTTCCTCACTGGTAAATTAGTGTCTTTTTTTAATTTTTTTTGGTAGAAAGTGCTAACATTATCCAGCTACTTACTGTTTTTAAAATAAAAGAACAAGAATCAATGTTATCAGGGACAAAATCCTGGGGGTTTTCTTCTGCCTTTCTTTTTCTTTTTTTTTTTCCCCCCCATGCACATTTCATCCTTCCGTTCTAAGCTGAAGAGAAGCCATCTGAAGTGGGTCTTAGCAAATAAAATGAGGCAGATATTGGAAAGCCCTGACCCTGCCTTTCGGACACCGAGAAACGCTCGCTCCCGCAGCTTCTCCCGTCCCCATCTGCTGACCCCTAGCCGAGAAGTGACTGCAGAGACGGCACCCCCGGCTCCTAAATTTATCACCCATCACTGATCCCCGATCTTCGGGGCTTGGCTGGGTGGCTTCTCCCCTTGCAGCCCCCTTACTGCCGCCTGGCCTGGGAAAAGGCTTTTCAAGCCGCAGCCCAGCCCCTCCGCCTGGGGGACGGCGCGTTAAAAACCGTGTTTTTGTGCCTGGAGTCAGCAGATCTGACGCCGCAGAAGGAACATCTGCTGAGTCGGGAGGTGCCATTTTTGCACAGACGCTTTTTCGGCGCGGAGCCGCAGTTCCCGTTGCCGTCTCCGACGTATCCCAAAGCTTCGCCGTGCAGTTTTGTTCACCCTTTAATTAAAATCCCCACCACTGCTGGGAAACCTATTTTTGCTGCTCCCCTGGGTAGCTGCTGCAGGCAGGCTTCGTTGCTGCAGGAAGAAGATTTGGTCCATAGAAAGCACAAATTAAAAGGAGCCTTTTGCCTGTCAGCAGATAAATAGTGTCTTTAAGGCTTTATATTGCTGCTGTCCCTAGTGCCAGGGCTCTGCCCTTCCTCGCAGGCTGGAGCCCAAAGGCGAAAGGGCTTCGCGTTCCCATGGGTGGGACCTTTCGCAAGAAGGGTGGGATGTCACGAAGGGGCTTTGAGGCCAGCGAAGGGCCTGGCGCAGATGTTTAACAAGGCATCTATGTGGTTAGTGCAGCCTCGCAGCCCAATTTCATTCCCACCTTCCCCTAGCGCTAATCCTTCAGCTCTCTGCTCACCTTCCCTGCCTGATTTTCATTTCCTACGCTGTCTTCAGATCACTCTTTTCATCTCCAAGGTCATTGCCAAGGCTTCATTACAGCACGTTTCAGGTTGCTGAGGGACAGGGAAGGGAAAGAGGAGGTTTTTCATGGTGACTAAATGCTTATTTTCCCCTCTCCTTGTCACTTTATCACATCCTTTCTCCCGCTGCGGGCGCAGAGGGCTGGTTTGGGGGCTCAGTGCCGGCGCCTCCATCCCGGGAGCCCCTTCCTCCGCAGCTCGTCCCCTCCCTGCTTAACTCCTCGGGGCCGCGGCGAGGAGCGGGGCGAAACGGCGGCGGAGAAGCCACGTTGCTCGCGCTAGAGTTGCCGGGCTGTTAATTCTGGCTTTGCTTTTACTTCCGCAACCTCGCTGCACGCCGGGGACCAGGAAGCAAATTTACCAAAGATCCAACCAAGCTGGAGCCCGCCAGCCCGCCTGGGGAGATCTCTCCGGAGCCGCACCGCACGGCCGCCCTGGACCTGGCGGGGACGTCGCAGGCGAACAGCAGGTAACGGCGCTCCTCGCCCCGCGCCGGCTCCCCGGGCCGCTCTCCCGCTGGGGGCTGCGCGGCGGCTCATCGGTTCCCTGCGAGCCTGCGCCCGGGGCCCTCCTGAAATATCTTCGTTTCTCATGAATTTAAACGCCGGAGAAACCCTCCCCTTTCGGGCGAGCGTAGTTGCCTTCGTCCTGCAGCGACGCTGGGGAGAAACGCCGTCTCGCGAGCCCCGTCGGCGCCTTTTCCCGCGGGACGAGCCGCAGGAGCCTCGCTGGCGGCACCTCGGCCGTCCTCCTAGGTGCGATGGTTCACGCGGGGCGAGGGACGCCGGCGGCAGCTTGGGCCGCCCTCCTGCCCGTCGCGGGACCTGTCGTCACCCACCGGGCCGGGGAGGCGAGGAGCGGTGGGTCCGCGCTTAGCCGCCTGCTCCGCCGGCATTGCAAACGCCGCGGATGGGCCGGCGTCCCGGTGCGCAGGGCTGCTTCGTGGCAGCGGACCCGTGCGCTCGGAAGGACGGATGACTAAGGCGTTGCAACGGGTGCAGCTCAGAAAGATGCAGCGTCAGAAAGATGGTGCAGATAACGTGGCGCAAAAGCTGGCTGCCGTAAGGGCGTTGCTTCACTGCCTCGGTAAAAACCGGCTTTGATTGTACGATTAGCAGGCGCAGGAGAGGACAGAGCATTCCCATCCTTCAGCAAGCTTATGCCAAAATTACAAAGTTTGGGATCGCTGATTTTGTACAGAAATGATGAAATCGATGCCATGCACAGACAAGCTGGGATGCGATTATCTGCAGGAGTGATCTAGGTGTTTAAAGCGTGGCCTAAGGATTCACCCCCAGCCGGCATCATAACAAAACACCCTGCTAATTAAGCGTTATTTGTTTATAAAGAGCTCGCAGGGAGACTAATAGCAGATTGACTGATGTTTTAATAAAGGGCAGGGTTACGGAGTTCAGCAGGTCAGGACGCTTTTTATGAGAGTACTCGTTTCTGGCGCAGTTAGGAGCCGGCCGCGCCACGAGCAGGGCAGGTCTGTACCGTGCTTGCAATGCCTGTGGAGCTCGCCTTCCCGTAGCCCTCACGCCAGACCTGCTGGCCAAGACTAGAAATCCTGCTTGGTTGCAGAAGGGAGAGCCAGAAGACAGCAACCCAATTTCCTTCGTTTTTGCTTCAGTTGGTCAGGAGCCAGGCTGCTTCAACTCGGGCTGCATTTCCCTGCTAGCTTTTGTGAGGCTGCAGACTAAATTACTTGAAGGCTGATAATCCTCCAAAGCTCTTCCCCGGCTTCCCATCATGGGACAGACCAGCTCTGCTCTAATGGGGACATTTGAGGGGAAGACCCCTGGAGCCTGCGAGCCCAAACAGGGGCAGGACACACGCAGGCAAATGCCAAAACCATGAGCATAAAGCCAGGGTGAAGTTGGGTGCTCTTCTGACATTATCCAGATGCTTTGCTGCGAGTCCCAGGTTAAACTTGGGTTCAACCCAAGATAAATGTGCAGTGTAGGTATTATTTATAGACACAACTTTGGCAGACAGAGGGGAGCAGTTTAAGAAATTGGCTTCCTCTGCTGTCCTTCCTACCCCTGCGCTGGAGGTCGCCATCTCCAAGGAGGGTTAGTGAAGTGGGATGTAGGGGTGCTCCTCAGCTTCTGCAGCGTGCAGTCTCGCAGCACAGCATTGACACCTTCCTCAGCCATTTTGGCCAGGGCTGCCAGACTGACTGCTGTTGGGTCAGAAACTTCTGCAAGCCGGCTAGGGGAGATGTCTTAACTTTGCCCCAGCCTTTTCCATGGCATGTTTGATTCCCCTCTCTCCTTGTTTTTTAATTGAAATGAATCCATGACCGATTCAAGTGTGCTTCGGGATCTGGGATTCCCCGGTTGCGTTTCAGGTACGTCTCCTTGGATGTGGTTAGCACAAGCACCCAGAGTCACGCTTGCCCAAGGTGGGTGAACCCACCACGTCGCTAAAGGCAGCGTTTGAGCAAGGAGCTAACAGCAAGCAAGCGAACGTGTGGACGGCGTGAGCGTGATGTCTGCCGCTCAGTCACTGCCTCGTGGTCAGGGGTTGCTGTCACATGCTGAGCGCTGGAATCTCGCCGAGTGTTGTGGCACCGGAGGTTGAGGAGGAGATTTGTCTGACAGTATTGCGCTGGCTGCGGGAGGTGCTGCGGCGCTGGCGGAGCTGGGTGGCCCTTGCCCAGCCGTTTTATGCGTCGGGGTGGAAGGGATCCCCCTCCTGCGGCTGCTCTCGCAGGACACGGACGGGTCCCAGGAGCGAGGCAAGGCAACCGCAGCTTTCCTGGGCCTCGGCAGGCTGTCTGGGTCCTTGTTGTCGTTCGAGGAATGAGAACTTGGTTGACGTCCAGCATCTAAATAGAGTTGTGTGGTCGCAGATGGCAGTTTACAAGCAGCAGGAGGGGACGCCACAGCCCTTCTTCAAGAGTGTGGGTGTTTCGAGTGCTGCCTTCACCCCCAGGTTAGGACTTCTCCTGCCCCATAGGAAAGCAGCCGGGATGGCTGAGACCTCTCACGTTGTGAAGCCCCCACCTTGCCGCTGGAGCTCATATCTATCCTACATGGGTATTTTTCCCCGCTGGATTGATGGCTCTTCCCAACTTTGCCACCCTCCTGCTGAGGGACACCAGCCATGTCCCCTCTCAGGCTTCGTTTTGCCAGACGAAACAAGCCAAATCCTTCCAGTGCTCCCCTGGGCCTCTGCACCCCGCTCTGCGTGGGGCTGGCAGGGACAGGGTTCTGGTGGCACCGTGGCGGGTGTCACTCGTGTCCCGTGCAGTGCTGCAGTGCCGCTCCCTGCACTTCGCGGATGCCGGCCCTGCTTTATTGCACCATTGCACGTGGAGCCTGATCCAGCGGCTGCACGTTGGCGGCTGGGACAAGCCGCCCTGGGACTGAGCTTTGCCAGAGGAGATGAAGCCCCGTACACAGGGATTCGTGCTGAGGGGCGCGGGAAGGGGGCTCACTGCAGCTCCGTGGAGGCATCTGTGGGTTTGAGTGAGTCACTGAGCCTCCTTCTATCATCAGCAGAGAGAGCTGAGTGCCCCGAGGGTGTCATCTCTCTCCCAGGTAGGCACTGAGGTCCAGGTAGAGGAGTCGCACCCCAAAGCGCCCGTTCCTCTCCACTGATGACAGAGGGAGTCCAGCTGGCAGCTTCAGCCGGACACATCTGCATTGCAGAGACCGAAACTCGGCTGGAGCGAAGCCAGGCCTGAATTACCTGGCTGAAGTTACAGGAGCCGGTGGCAGAATGGGAACCGAACCCAGATCTCCAGAAACCTGAGCTGGGCCTTAGCCGTGAAACCGTCTCTCAGCCTGCTCTGGGTTTCTCTCCGCACCTCGCCGTATTGCTGAGTGCCGGAAGCGGTTGGGCTTGCGGCACAGCAGAGCATCCGCTGCGCTGCTGGTGCCAGGGGAAAACCTAAGGTCTCAAAGACCGCCGGCCTCGAAGCATGCCGCAGGTCTCAAATCTGGCCTGTGGGTCCTCGTTTCATTTGTTAACATTTGCAATTAGCGCGTTTTAATTTTTGCCACAGAAAATACCACCGTGCACCTAAATGGGCGCAACTGAAAACAAGCAGGCAGAGAGGATATGAGGGAAGCCGCGTTAATTTGTGCAGAGCAATAGATAGAAAACCTGCGGCCGCGTGTCTGTCGGAGCGTGCCGGCGGTGTCGGGGCTGGTGCCTGGCCCGGGATGTGCTGCCGGGAGCGTCGAGGGCAGTGGGAGGCTCGCAGTCCGGGGACAGCCCTTGCCGGTGCGGCGTGGTCGCCGTCTCGGCCCTGCCAGGAGCCGCTTAGGGATAACGCGAAACAGTAAAACCACTTTAGAAGGAGGACAAATAGATTTTGTGGGGGTGATTTGTGCCAAGCCTGAGTCGGATCTCGTGTCCCGTGCTGCTGCTCTGGTGTGGGCCCCGCTGGGCTGTCTCCTCCTTCCGCCTGGGCAAATCTGGCACAACTGAACGAAGAAGAACCGAAAAAGGTCACTTTTGAATTTCTATTAGTTGGCTTACGTTGGTCCTGACTTACGCTGTGTGCACAAATCGGGCTGCATATCCTGAATTTTGTGTGCACCGTGGTTAACTTTTGGCATGTTACAAAGGGAATTACAAAATGCAGTCATGGTGCAAAACTTGCTCTGCTCTTTTGCATGTGTAAGTTAAACCTCCAAATGTGTTGATAACACATATCTGCACGAAAAAAATACCTCTACTTGAAAGCTATTCAAATCCCATTTTGTTTGTCCTTCCTGTAAATGAGGAAACTTCTGTTCCCTGATAGGGACGCACCAATTTCCATACCAGTGGTCCACCCAGTTCAGAGTCCACTTTCAGAGAAAGGGCAGGACCAAATACTCAAGGGAAAGGTGCTGGATATTGCAGAGGGGTAATCTATTCCTCGGGGACGATCTACTCCCAAATTTCCCTAGTGAAAGGTTGACTTTGACCCGAAGTGTGAGAGTTGAAAACCTTTCCCATAGCTCCTGTTTTGCACGCACGTAGTATTTGTTAGCCTAGAGTTCCTTTTTGCCCATGTAAAGATCTGTCCTTACAGGACCTTCAGGAAGAAAATTTCAAGAGCGCTTCGTGTTAATGTAACCTTGGCAGTAGTTCGTTCTGCTGTTGAGAGTGGGTTTATGCAAGCGAGGAGTGCTTTGAAAATCCCCCTGAACAAATGTGGATGTTTAGCTACTCGAACGTTTTTCCCTTGCCCTTGAAGGACCGGCATCGTGGTGGGCTGCGTTTTCCAGTGCCGTTCCTTGGTTCCTATATTGCCAAAGTGCCATAGTTGTTATTTAAGAAGAAAGAGAGAGAGAAAATCAGTCCCGAGCATGCAAAGTAATCTAATTTGGATGCTGACTACCTTGTATAAATTTCTAAGTGTGCTAAGTTAACTGTAGACACAAGTTTGGGATGGTGCCCAGTATTCAGGGGAGAAAAGCTTTGGGTAGAGTAAATATTTACCAAATCAATTGACTTTTTTCCTTTCTCTGTATTTGCTTTAGCTGCATGAGTAACCACATTGTAATGATACTTTGTGCACTTCTCCCTACCACAAAGTGATGGAGCCTGCAAGGTTTCAGGCTGTTGTTAAAGCTCCTCTTGCTTTCAGGAGCCTTTTGCTGAGGTTATATCCATTGGTCTCTAGGGATTTGGCTGTGATTAGTGTTGGTGCGCGACCGAGGGAAGAGTCGGGAGCAGGCAACGCCTGGAAGATTACCTTCAGACAGGACCTGGGCGCCTGCAACGTTTTGGACGTGGGGAGTGGAGATAGCCCTGTCCTTCTGGGGACTCCAGCGTAAAGTAACACATTACGGGAGAAAACCAAGCTCAGTTTACGACCTACCTACCTTGAGAGCATTTCCAAAAATTGCCTCTGTGGTTTCCACGCTCATAAAACCGTCCCAGCCCAGACTTCCTGGGCGGACACATTGGGAAGGGGGGCTCAGCCAGCTGTGCTACGGTGACGGTGCCTGCGGGCCCAGCCGGCAGCGCTGCGCACATGCACGGCAGTTTTAAGCTTCATTGACTCGCTCCATGACCATGTCTCCTGTCTGCCTTTCCCTTGCAGGGCTGAGAAGTGTAGCGTTTCTGAAAGCTGTGAACCAGGTGAGCAAAGAATTACTCCTTTTTCTGCTGGAAAACAGTAACACGGAGTAGGGGAGGCTTTTATACCTTCCCTGCGAATATCAGATTCCCGGGGAGCGGATGAGCTCTCAGATAAACCAGCTCAGCTGGTTGCGCGTGTGCGGTGTGTTATCCCTGCTCCCAAGCAAACGCACCCAAAACCAGACAGGGCTGCACGCCCGCGCTGATGTAAAGCACGTGCTTGGTCACATGTAGTCATCTGACGGCCCACTGTGCGAGAAGGTATCGGTTTAAAAAAATATTAACAAAACAAAGGCGAATGGCAGCAACAAAGCGATCGCCCGCCTGCTAAGGCAGCAAAATAAATGGGGGTGAAAGCCGGGGAAAACAGGCTAAACCTTTTCTGTGTCCGGGTGGTCTGATAGCTTGGTTGTATTGGCAGCCAGAATAAATTTGTAATGAAGAGCCATAAGAGCAAGTGGCCTATAAACGTAACTTGAAAGAGTGACATTAGTTATATGGTATCCCCCGGCGCGGTTTTCAGTATTTTATCCCCGTCTGATAGATACAGAGATAAAGGTTCTTATCATATGACCCTCCAGTTGGGTCCAAAAAAAATGCATAAATTGAAAAGAATGAGACTAGGGGCTTAAGCATGTGCTTAAATGTGATGCTAAATGAAGTCTTTAATCTCTAAATTCCCTTCTACCTAAAAGCGGACACATGATTGCATTACCGCACGTCAGCTGAACTGTAGAAATCAACTGTGTGAATGCTCTGACCACGGCAAATGAGCAGTCAATGCCCCGAGGTTCAAATTAACATGTTTTCCTTTAGGATAAGATTGTCACACAGCTGACTAATTCACTCGGGGGTCTGGGCCTGAGAAATGATCCTGGGTTAAATGCCGGCCGGATGCCTGAATAGATAAAGCCAGGGCAAGCCGAGCATAACAGCGGCAAGGCGTGATTCAGCCCCTTGGAGTGAATTTGTGCCACCCTAAGCGGAGGAAATTTGCCTTGCGATAAGCGACAGCTTGCCTTATCACCGCGTTTAATATCCCTTGGACACGCAGCCGCGGCACCCGCTGGGTTCCTGCACTGGGGAGAAGGTCGCCAGCACCCTCGCGCGTGGCTGTAAATCCTGCTGGATTCTGCCCGGCTGCGTCAGATCCCATGCCGCGGCCACCCTGTGTTTCTCCCTCTGTGCCACGGGCTTAACGGTGCCGCTGTGCCGCTGCCAAACGGCCTGAGATCAGAAACGCTCTGCGCTGTTACCGGCCGCTGTCGAGAATTTCGATCACTGGCAGCGAAGCTCTCGCCGCCCGCGAGCTGGGAGGGTTCATGGGCAGATGCTGCAGCCCCATTCGTGTCTGAGTTTATCTTTCTTTTTCTTTCCCCATTAGGTACCTCAGGAGAACTGAGTGGGATCAGACAGATCAAAATAGAGCCGGATGAGTTAGACATCATTCAAATCACTGTTCCAGGTAGGTAGATGTTGCACTCGTCTGGCACCTGAGCAATCGCTAAGCAGAGGATGCCTGGCCTTGTATATCATGGCATCTGAACGTTGAAAAGACACGTTTGCAGGGTTTCTCCCTGTGCTAAAGATCCCCCCGTGTGGACGCACTGATCTTTCTGCTCTGAAAGTGAATTCAAGAGGCACATCAATAGTCAGCTGGTTTCTTGGGGATAATGAAGGGTGTTTTCAGGGTTGTTGGTTGTTTCGTTCTCTCTCAGCTCTGAATTGTTCTTTTTCTCTCCTTGGCTGCTTTTTAATGTTGTCTTTCCCCCAGCTGGAAGCTAGAGACAGTGAGTGTGGTCAGTGGCTTTCCTTGATGTATGGGTTTGGAGGATCTCAGATAGCAAGTGCACGGTATTTTGATGAGGTCCCCAGTTTAGAAAAACAACCTGTTTATGAAGAGTTCGTAAGAATGGGTTTAATGTTAAGCATATGCTGAAAATGTTTTGGAATCAGTGACACTGAGGCATTTCCCCCCAGTTTCTTCCCACGAGTGGTCCGTGGTGGTAGGGTGTAACGGAGATGGAGCATGGAAGCGGTTGGGTTCCTGCGGGCCAGCTGAGAGATTAGTTTTCCTGAGACCCAGCCACCTTTGGGCTGCCGTTACCTGAGCAGGATAGCATGCCGAACGGTAGGACGATCGTACGGATTTAACGCCTGGTTAGTTAGCTCTTTGCATTTTCAGTGTGCTTTACAAACATTAATTAATAATCTCGCTAGAATTCAAGTGGGAACATGACTCTGAGTGTGTTGGAGCGCCAAGCGACGCTCGGGCTAGGAATGATACCCAGCCCGACCGGAGCCTGTGCGGGTCTGAACTGCGGCCAAATTGCACCACTCTCCGTTGCGCTGATGTTAATATGACGATATCTGGGGAGTCGCGCTGGAATTACACTAGAATGGACTTAACATATAGTTAATACAGAGGAGGGAGAAGGAGCTGGGCATATTGTTAGATCAAACATTTTAATTTTCGTCTTGGCAGGTAATGAGAGAGGGGAAAGTCAATATGCGGCAAGCTGGCAGGACGTGTAAGGAAGAGGTGTTATCACTTTTCTGGGGCTGCTTAGATCGCACTTGAAGTCCAGAGTCCACTTTTTATTACCTTATGTGAAGATAGATATAGTTAAATCAGAGTGAGTACAGCTTAGGGCACTGAAGATGATTAATAGAGAAGAGGTGCTAACGTACAAGGAGAAATTGATGAAATTTGGATTATTTATCCTGTGAGAAGGTGATTAAGAAGTGACCTGATTGAAGTATTTAAACTAGCTAAAGGTTTATTTAAAACTAAATTTGGACATCTCTTTGAGGGCGCTGGAGAGTCCAGCATTAGGGGATACAGGTTTAAATTAAGAGGGCCTACATATATACGCAAGAGAAATTTAAGGAGGTGTTATTTTGTGGAGGAAGGCAGCAAATTAGTAGAATGGTCTTCCCAAGGTGGAGTAGTTAAGTCAAGTAGCATTAACTTTTTAAGCCAGAATTGAGTAGCTAGATGGAATTAAGCCAATTAAGTCATTTTGAACTATTTTTGCCCTTCACCTTCTGTGGAGTTTAGGAACAAGCTTTTGCAGATGATGCGCTTTTCCCTCAGTCTGGGAGTTTGGATGTGTTTTAGGAAGAGCTCCTGGTGCTGTTTCATAGGCATTTGAGAGGAAGCGGGCAGATTTGCTAGCCAGATGCTTGGCCCGTGGACCAGCGTCTGGTGTCCCATGCCTGCGAGGCTGCGTGGCGTCCCTCGCCCAAGCACCGCGCGGGCAGGCCTGCCGGTGGGGTGGTGCTCACGCGCTCCCTGCTGATGGGCCAGCTCCCTCTGAGATGGATTGCGAGGGTTGGTGCCCCCAGCAGCAAAGCACAAACTGCCTTTGGTGCTTTGTCCACAGACCGATCGCCCAGTTCGGATGAAATGCATGACCCGGTGGCCACACACATGGCTTCAGAGGAGTCGAACTACATCCTAGAAACAGTAACAGGTAATAAAAATTAAGGCATCCAGGAGACTGCAGAGACACTGCATTCGCGTGTGTATTAGTGAGAAGAGTATCTGTTATAAGCCACGATTTCCGAGGCAGGAGCCCTGTTCCCAAGTTGTGGTCCCAATAAGTGCTCCAACATCTCCGTGTTCTCTAAGCTTTTATCACCTAAGGGTGGACAGCCGCATTCAAACCAGGAGCGCTGGTAGCCCAGTCTGAGAATCTGCACAAAATACTTGTCAGAAATGTGTTTTTCTCCCTAGTAAGGTGTTTTCTGCTGCTATTTGTGGTACAGCCGGTCCTCGCCTGCACGCCTCTCCCAGTGTGCTGTGGCTGGCTCCCGCATGAGGCAGATCTTGTGGATATAGGCCATGTTTTTATTACGTTTATGCCACTCCAAACACACCGGGAAACTCTTCTGCAACCCAGGTGCTGCCACAATGCGGATTATAGCAATAGCAATGTCAAGTGCTGCTGGGCAGAGGATCCTCAACGGGAGCAAGCACGGCATTGCGAGAGCCCGAGCCTGCGTTTGGGCGATGGGTGTTGAGAGTTTAACATGGGGAAGGGGGAGAGTTGGGTGATGGCTGGGTGACGGGGAGAGAGGAATGGGATACCAGATGGTCCGAGGGGAAGTAGATTCATGAGCTTTTCCCCCAAAACAGTGACTTTTCGTATCTGGTCCCACTTCTATGCACCTGGTCCTGAGCTGGTTGACAAGGCACTCGCTGGAGATCAGGCAAAAACATTTCCAAGAGCGTGGCCTGTGTCTTCCAGCTTTGCGTTGCCGACAGGCAAGCACTGTCCCCAAACTTGCCTGTGCTGGGAAGTGCCGTGGCGGCACCTTCCCCTTCCCTCCCTGCTCGGGCAGGTTCCCGCGCGCGCCAGGAGGTGTTTTGCCGGCTCTGACACACTCTGCTGTGGCCACTGCCAACCCTCCTCTTCCCCAGCAGGTACAGAGAAAGGGCCCAGCGAGGATTCACGGCATGAAGAAAAGCAGATGGAAGGATCAGGTGAGTCTGCAAGGAGCCCAAATATCATCTGATACTCCACGGGGGTGTTAAAAGCCTGAGGAACACAGATGTGCCTTGAGTTGAGGCTGGTGGGCTTTCTGATGGTTTGCAAAATATTCAGCCGCCAAAGAGCTCGGTGCAGAGGGGCACCTCTGTATTTCGGGGGCCTGATGCTCAGCTGATGCCTGTTGGTGTCACCCGGTGGCCCGTGCAACCAAGCTGGGAGAGGGTCCCAGTGCGTTCACACCCCCAGCACTGGTGCCAGAGGTAGGACTGCGTTTTTCATGAAGCGGTTTCCTTTTGTGGATGAGTCTGGGATGTTTCCCCGATCCTGTGCCTGCTCCTTTCGGTGGTGGAGCTGCCCCTAAGTGGGAGCCAGCTCCGAGTGAGCAGCGCTGCCCAGCCCTTTGGAGGAGGAGGCTCACCCGTGGCCAAGGAGGGCCCAGGGCTAGCTGCAGCACCGGGGATGCATTCTTCACCGCTGCTGCGTGCAGATTAAATGAGCGACAAAAGCGTGAACATCTGTTTATGGCTTGGAACGAAACGCCTCAGCTTTGCTCAGATCATCCCTGGCCTTTTCACTCCTAAGTGGGTCAAAGAGTGAAGTCTTCTCGCTTTGAAACATGGTCACGTGGGAAGAGAGAAGCGAGATTAGAGAAGAATGTGATAAAATTGCAAACTTTGATTGAGGTCATGTGAAATCTGTAACTGAGCCCTTCCTTCCCCCTCCCGTGCTTTTGGTGAATCCCTACGGAGGCTGATGAACGCCTGCATGGGGACCACCATCCGCAGGAACGCGCATCGCTCCATGCTGTCAGCACCCCGGAGCACTGATATTGGAGTGGGGATGCTTGCACCTCCGCCACCCGCGACTGCCTCCCCGGGCTGCAGGGAGGTCCTTGGGCACCGTGTGGCTCGTGGCCCTGGAGCCCAGAGGGCCTGAAGATGCTGTGCAATACAAAGCAAATCCAGGGGAAAAAATACTCGCTGCACCTCGGTAGCAGAGCTGCTCCAATCCCATTGTCTCTTCCCAATTATTTTCCATCTGCCCATTGTCCCTTACTAATTGTCTTAAAAAACTATTTCCGTACAGGACTCTAAGGCTAACCGCGAGAGGGGGAGGTCTATGTCTTTACCTCTGTCCAACTGCTGGTGACTTTTATCTGGATTTTCTGTGCTTTTTTTTTCCTGCCTTGCTGCTGGGCAGTGGAGGGGTTCGTAGACAGTTGCTAGTGTTGCTCCGTGGAAGGGTTTTCTCTGCTTTTAGTGAGCCAGAGGACAGCAGCGTGACTAACAGCACCGTGCTGGATGAATAATAACAGCCACCGGTCCTTGTCCCAGAAATATCGACCGGTGGCACACAGTGGCAGAGACAGGCCACTTAAACAGCAGCAGCGTGGGCAGAAAATACGAAGGATCTCCAGAGAGAGGCAGGACCTTGCCTATTTATTAGACCTCTGTCATACGATTTGACGGGGAGATAAAAGGATATCAATACATGTTTATGTCCACTGCTAGGCTTATAAAATAGAGCATGAGAAGGGAAATAAGTCATATTACCACCAAGATTGATTCAGATGTGAAACATTTCATTAAGAAATCTGTTCTGCCCCTCCGTGTGCCTGTTGACACCCTGGGCTTTCTGCTTTGTCCGGTGCAGCACCGAAGGCGGCACCTATAACTTACCATCCTGCCGGTCTCACAGCACCCTGCAGGAACTCGGATGTCGGCAGAGGATGGAGGAAGGCTGGAAAGGGCTGTCTGGCCTGGGAGGTCCTGGAAGCTTTGCTGCCTTCAAAAGCCTTCCGATTTTTCTGCTCCTTTATCAAGTGTGGGGCATGGCCGGTGTTGGGGCGATGAGTCTGGAGGCAGCTGCCCAAGGGCCGACACTGATTTCGTAGGCCCCGAGAGGGAGCGAAGAACATGTCACCGGCTCTGCCAAGGCAATCCTCGTCTGTGTGCTTCTTGCCTTGGAGGCAGCTGATTTCTCAGTGTATTTCTCTCTTTTTTGCAGATGGTGTAGGGGACGTTTTAAGTCATCTGAGGAAACAAGTTGAGATTTTGTTCAACACCAGATATGGTAAGATTGTCATTAACAAATGCTCTTAAAGCTGAGTGCTGGTCTCTGCCTTAGGGAGCTTCTAATTGCTGAGAACCGTCACCTACTATTTCCAAACCGTTGCTGACTAAAGGTGCAATCTAATTTGTTCATTTGCTGTCTGCCGGGCTTACAAATGCATCTGAAGTCTCACCGGGCCTTGTTATTGCAGCTCTTCCTCTTGGCTTCCTCGATGCCTTGTAGCTGGCTACTGGCCAGGAACTGCCTCGGTGACCTTCAGTTCTTCTCCTGCAGAGGGAAAGGGCTGAAGCTGGTTTCCCCTCCAGTTGTTTGAAATAGCAGAGAGGGTTTTTTCCCATTCGACGGACCCGGCTGGTGTCGTGGCGTGGGAGGGGAGCATATGCTGTCAGGCCACCTAACAACCCCCGAGGTGTTACCTGCTTTTATTGCCTAAGGATTTGTCTCATGCCTTAATTGAGTTCAGGAGGATTGAGTTGGAGAGTGCAGTTAAAAATATGTATATATAATGTCCCCCCCTTTTTTATAAAGCTTGCTTAACCCAGAAGAAATGCAAGGGAAGTTACAAATGCATTTTGAGAGCTGGCAGAAAGTTTTCTCAGCCTGTCGGGAGCCAGGATGAGGCTCTGTTCGTCCGTCCCCAGGGCTGACGACACCAGAAACGCCGGAGGCAGAGCTGAGAGCTGTGGTCCTCAGGCTGCATGAGCTGCTCTGGACTTTTCTTTAAAAGCAGAATCGCTCTTCGTGGCAGCAAGGGCTTTGGTTATGTTGAATGATAAAATGTTTTTTGCAAATGTTAAGCCCTACATTTCTCTGAGGAGTTATAGTCGGATTGGATTTGGAGGTGATTTGTCCAAGAGGAGAAGTTTTTATCCTAAATTTAGAAGCGTTTCATTTGATTTTGAATACTGTAGCTTCAAATCAGAAGAAATCTTCAAAATAAGTGGACCCGTTGGAAAGATGGGCAGAAGCACCTTGGGTTTGCTGTCCTCAGGAACGGCCGAGATGCTCCCTGGGCAGAGCTGTGCTCCGGTGGTACAAGCTAAAAGCTGCAGGCTGGGCGATGGGCTGCTACCCAGTACTTGCTCGTTCCCAGTTTAGTGATAGACTGGGAGTCTTTGTCCAAATTCAGCATGGGTTTTGGTCCTGTTTTTTCATCTTTGACCAAAAATTGTTACTTGACAGTGGCTGTCCATTTGCCCATTGACAAAGTTTAGAAGAGCAAGCAAAAGCTCTGTTGAGTGACCAGTGGGGAAGCCCAGATGTGTCCGCAGGAATGGGGACCGGGAGCTGTCAATGCCAAGCACTGCTATTGAAAGTCCAGCCTTACATGCAATGAGTTTGCATGTTTTCAGGCCAGTCTCTAAGAGATGAATGTCCTCATCAGCAAGTTCCCACAGCAGGTAGGTCTAATGACCCAGCAGTGATTGCTCAGGTGTCGCGGCACCATGGCGGCGCAGCCGATTTCCCCCATCTTCTGCCTGCTGTGTCCGAGTCTGGCAGCTGCAGAGGGACATCCGTGAAGCTTTAGACATGGGGGTCACCTCTTTCTTGTGAAGAGACACATGCAGTGTTTTGAGAAAGCCCTTTTGACAAGAATGTCACTGAAAGGCAGGTTACATTAAACCAGCAAATTCAAAGACAGCTCCCGATTCCTGCATAGATTTTCCCTCAAATCCTTAGGGCACTCTGCATCCGTGGATAGAGTAAAGAAACTCAGCCACAATGTATCGTGACTGTTTTGCTTTCACCCAACTCAGAGGCTTAACAAACTAACGAGATTTGGTCCTCCCTCAGCGAAAGCCATAGGAATTTCAGAGCCGGTCAAAGTTCCCTACTCCAAGTTCCTGATGTACCCCGAGGACCTGTTTGTCGTGGGCTTGCCGGAAGGCATCCTACTGCGGCGCCCAAACTGCTTTGGTATTGCAAAGCTGAAGAAGATCCTACAAGCTAGCAACAACATCCAGTTTGTCATTAAAAGGTAAGACGAGCCGATTAGCCGAAACCTCTGGTGAGGACTTACTGTTTTGAGCTTTTGCTTCTGGGGCTGCAACAGCTGTTGAGTAAGCATCCTGGAAAACATCCATCAGGTGGTCACCTTCAATAAATTTGCTTGATTAAAAGCGATCAGATGACGTTACCTTGTGGGAGCTGTTCCCAACAGGGAGCGGTGTTACTGTCAGTCTCTCTCTCTCTCTCTTCATCTTTTTGTTTTTGAACCTGCCTTTGCAAAGGCATGGCCTTAACAGAAGGGCGTAGCAAAGGACGGGTAATAGGGTGCAAACCTTTAGCCTTCAGGTCTCACCTGGCACTTACGTCTTTGGTATCTCAATAAAGCATCGTTGTGTGGAGAGAAGAGTTGAGTGCAGTCCCTAGACAGTTCCCTGCTATTGTCCAGGTAGAGGAAAAGTATCCAGCACAAGTGACTTGGATTTCAAAATACCTTTAGGTATTTTGTGGAGATTTCTCACCCAAAAGCTACCTCAGTCCAACCCTGTTATGCTTAAGCAGTCTGATCTGCTCTTCTTCGTGGGTTTAGCTTAAAGCTGTTAAGGCACCGAAACTTGATTAGGTGAGAAGGAACAAGTTCCCTGGCCTCGCAGACTTCAGGTGTGGATTGGCATTTATGTCTCAGATGCTTTCTGCTGTTGCTTTGAGTAATTCCAGGCTCTGTGTCCTCTGGCTCATGAACATAGATTCAGTTCTGTGTCCTCTGGCTCATGAACATAGATTCAGTTCTGGCCAGCAGCAATGTCGGAAAAAACTTCTCCCTTACAGAGGAGAGAAGCAATGTAATCAGCTCTGGCTGGCAGCTGAAACAGAAAATAAAAGTGGGAATGTGGAGATTTTGTGGCATCAGACCAGTAATTCACATGTGAGACCAACAGTGCGTTTGGGATTTCTCCCCATCCTCTCCTGTTCCCAAAGCTGTTTCTTTGCAGCGTAGCTTCTAACATGGCTTTGAAGGGCTTGCAACCAGTCCTGGTATCAGATCTCTGCGTGTTTTTATCTTTAGATACCCAAGAGACATTTTTTTGTGCCTAAAGTGTGTTGAAAAGCAGTGCCCATAGGTGCAGGCTGCTCCTCGGCCAGGCACGGGCTTGCGGGTGCCGCTGGGCGCTGTCGGCCACTCCGGGCAGCGCCGGCTGGGAAAACCGCGCTCCCTGGCAGGGGAGGCCGCATCTTGTAACCGTTCCTGGCTGATGATTTAAGATACTCAGCTGTCGGGAGCTTAATCTTATCCCGTAGAGTGTTACGTTGGCTCGCTAAAGAGTCTGTCAGCATGAAAATTATTTCCAAAGTTCCCCTGCTATATTGCAGCAGCTTTAAAATTGCATTAGCCAGATATGTTTAGTGGGTTTGTGGATGGAGGAGCGTTATCCTAGGTGATAGATGGAGCAGTAAAATGTTGATGGTTTACTGTAATGGAACCTCACTGGCGCTTCGTCTGCTTTTTGCTGTTTTCCAGGCCGGAACTTCTGGCTGAGGGGATTAAGGAGACCTCTTCTGACAGCCCAGGAGCTAAAGGTAGGCTCCTGAAACGTGCAGCCGCCAGGCCATTAATAACGAGCTGCAACAGGAATGAAAGCATTTGCTGCAGCCCATCATTCCTTCCCTTGCCACGTCATTTTTGGCCTGTGCAAAGACAGCCCTGGTATTTGGGGCCTCTGGAAATCACTTCCTTGCTTCATCTCCTTTGGTTGTGCAGCAAACCCTAATTCCTGTTATGTCCCCCTCTCAGCAGCTGGCGAGAGGGACACCAGCGACTCGCTCATGGACGACGCTGTGAAGAGACAGGGCTTTCAAGGTGAGGACGGGCAGGGTCTGCGAGCCGGCGGATCGCTGCCCCGTGTGCCGACCGCTGCAGAGCCACCATGGCCTGGCTGCAGAGGACGCTTGGTCAGAGTTAGCCCATGGAGTTCTTGTTGAACAAACAGAAAAATTGAACCATAAGTAGGAAGTTTTTGTTTTTCTAGTGGGGAAAAAAGTGAGTGAAAGAGTTGGTATGTCATCGTTTGGTTTTTACGGAGTGATCAAGCAGTGGCATTTGCAGAACAAGAGCTAGTCCCACTACAGGTGCACGGACATACACCCAGATCACGCCTGGTATCTGCGTCCATCGCAGGCACTGGTGATGCAGCTGCAGTCGTCTGCAGTTGACGCACGTGCCGTTTGGGTGCGGGCCGGGGCAGTGCTGCCTAAAACAGCACAAATGCGGAAAAGGAGCAGTCGTGAGATCTTGGGGCTTGGTGGGTTGGTAGAGGAGAAACTCAAGGCAAGGATGGGAAGAAGAAATGAAAAGGAAGAGACAGGGTGAGAGGATAGGAGAGACCCGACAGCCAAAAGTCAAGACGGAGCCAGACGCTGCTGGGGCGGGCAGTCTCATGGGTCCAGACCGGCGACTGGAGAAGCGCTCTGCATGGTGCCCTAATTAAACGGCTTTGGTTATCTTGCCATCTGACCTTGCGACACACATAATTAAGTCTTCTAAGCCTCACAGTTTGCCTTTTTATGGCTTTTCCACCCAGATGATGTTTGTATAAATCCCATCTGCGGCACATGCTCAGCCCAGCACAGATCTTGCGGACCTGTCGCACAAAGCGCGCTCCTCGCCTTCCTCCGCCACGGCTTTGCTTTCGAAGCCGTTGCTTCTTCGAAAACATAAAGGAGGAAGAGCTGGGGATTTAAAGCATATGGTTTGGGAAGGAACTTGGGAAAGATGAGTGCCTCAGAGCTCGAGCGCCCCTTTTCCCAGCACCTTTTCCCTTTCCCCAGCCAGCACCGTGGTGATCTGCTGTCCCGCGGGCGCCGAACGGCCATTGCCAGGGTTGGCGGAGAGCACCAGCGGCCCTGGCCTGCAAAGGATTTTTGGATATGCTTTTGATTTTGTTTTGTTTTAATGTCAGCAATTATCGCAACTGAATCTTCGATTTCATGCAGCTTTTATTCATAGCAAATGGGGGGGGGAGACATATTTCTGTTTAGATTATTTTTAAGGACTTTGAATGGCCTACTCCAGAGATTAGCTAATTGCAAGATAAGGACTTTCCTATAATTAGAAAATTGTATTACTTAAAAGTCACAGAGTGCCTTTTAATTTAACAGCAGAAGTCCATAATTGTTTCTTTATTTTACAGAAAATTATGATGCCAGGCTTTCCAGAATAGACATTGCTAATACACTAAGGGAACAAGTCCAGGACCTGTTCAACAAGAAATACGGTGAGAAAGCAGGGTGGGAGTTGTTTTTATTCCCCTCTTCCCTGAATCTTTTTCCTCCCTCCCTTTTTGTCCCCATCCCCTCAGTTTCTTTTTGATAACTGCTGGCCAGGTGGTTTCATTCGTCCTCCCCTTCCCATCCAGAGCGGCGGCTGTTTTGTGGGGCGCACGCGGGACGCGGTGCCCCGGTTGGGGATTAGGAGCCGATGACGTGTCTCTTTCCCGAGGTGGGAAACAAGAGCCTTTTGTCGAAGGCTCTTGCTGCGTAGGTGGCTCTTGCACAGCAAGGAAGATTCTCGTGATTAGGAGCATGCGGCATTTGTTAATGCTGCCTGCCGTTCCTAGACAGGTTCTTTCTTTTTTTTTTTTCCTCCCCTTCCATGAAGAACAAAGATGCTAATTTCATTAGCGGAGCATTGTAGAGCCAGCGAGATTTGTCTGAATGCCTGGAAGAGGGGGTGGAGGGGAAGGAGGCGGAGGAGGTTGGAAGGAGAATAAAGAGGGACCGTGGCAAGCGCTCGGAGGAGCCTTCGGAGATGGGTAGATAACGTGCTTCCAACTCGCCTGGAGGTTTCTTAGGGACCCTGCTTGGGCTCTGCAAGGCGTTCGTATGGCCTCCTTCAAGAGTATCTGGTATTTGTTAAGCAAGGTAGGGAGATGCTGTTATCCTCATTTTATAGACAGGAGTGAGACTGACTCTTGCCCTGGTTCCCAGGTGTCTGCTCCCACCAGCCAACAAGCAAGAGCATTTCCTTGCAAGGAAATGTCTGCCCTTAGTCCTGCAGCCAAGCGTCAGAGAGGGCATACGGAGTGGAAACTATGTCCAGATAATGTCCTGAAGCGTGCAGCACCCACCTCTCCATCCCTCTGGCCATGTGTCAGGGTCGCTGTCCTACGGGGCCCCTCCGGCCCCAGGAGCTGATGGTGCCTCTCCTCCGCCCCATCTGCTCTTGGCCGCGCTGCTGCTCTGCACCCTCGCGGTTGCCTTCGACCCCTCCATTCCCATCGTCCCCGGGGCAACGGCCCGAAAACGTTGGTCCGTGACCCAAAGCCTGACATGCCCCGTCGAGCAGCCGGCTCGTTCGGTTCAGCGTGGCGCTTTGGGGAATGGGTGAGCGCCTCGGGGACACGAGCCGCCGCCGCCGCCGAGCGTCACACGCGCTCGCGCCTCGCTTCTCTTCCAGGGGAGGCCTTGGGAATTAAGTACCCCGTGCAAGTGCCCTACAAGCGGATCAAGAGCAACCCGGGCTCGGTGATCATCGAGGGGCTGCCCCCTGGGATCCCCTTCCGGAAGCCGTGCACCTTTGGCTCGCAGAACCTGGAGAGGATATTGGCCGTGGCCGATAAAATCAAGTTCACCGTGACGAGGTGCGTTCCTGCCGGGCAGCAGCGGGAAGGGGGAAGCGCCAGGGCAGGGTGTCCATGCCCGTGCTCGCTCCAGGGCTAAACGCGCCGCCGGCTCTGCCAGCCCCGTCAGAGAAGGGTTATAAATGCTCCCTAACGGCACGGCCTTGCAGCCTGCCGAGAGGCACCAGCTAGGTTGGAAGCTAATGATTTGCCGGACAGGAGTGAGCTGTAAGACAGAGGGTCCTGCTGCTTTTCGCTCTTGGGCCGCGCCGCTGCCCGGGGTGGAGGAGACGGCACCGGCGCGGGGCCCGGGAAGCCCCGCTCGCCCCGTCGGGGAAGGCGCCGAGAGCGGCGCGGCGGGGCCGCAGCCCCCCGGGAGGGGGGTTAGAGGAGGGAAACGCAGCCGTGGTCTGCCTCTTTTGTAAGAGGCTCGAGATTAAAACCGAAACGGTGCTTGTCTGAGCGGTGCGGAGCTGCCCCCGAGCTCGGAGACGTGCGGGGCCGCGCAGCGCCCGCTCGCAGCGGAGGGGAGACGCTCGCCGTCCCCGAGGGTTTGCAGCCAACCCGGGTGGGCGCCAGCGGGGAGGGGAGACGGGCGGGAAGGTGCTTGCGAGGGATGATCCAAACAGGTTGCTGCCGGAGCCGGGAGTGGAAACCAGGGGTTTTAAGTGCGAATCCATCGCGATTTCGGCTGGGCTCCCCGGTGCAGGGGGCGAGCCGCCTGCGCAAGGCTCCCACGGATCCCGCGGGGGACCTTGGCACGCAGCCCCCCGGGAGGGTGCTCGCTCCGGATGCATCCTCTTCCTGGCGTTTCATTTTAAATCTTCCTTTTTCCTTATTTTTTTACAGGCCTTTTCAAGGACTCATCCCCAAACCCGGTAAGCGTTTTTTGCCTAAGCGATGCACCGAGTCGGTGTTGATGGGCGGTGAGGGAGTCGCAGGATTCGCGCGGCGTGCTCACTTTATCGCCTGGGGGGAAAGCTGCCCTCGCCGCACCTCTCCGTGCTGCCCGGTCCGCGCGTTCCGTGCGCTTGCTGAAGCTTCCCCTGACCGAGACAGCTGGCCTTTGCTTCCCACATGCGTCCTGTTGCTATTTCCTTGCATTTTTCAAGAGCTGATGTAGGGCAGGAATCTGCGTTCTGCATTTAAGAAAGTGCATGCTCTTAAAAATAAATATCGGTTGCAGTTAGCTGGCAGGTTCACCGGAGAGGGAGGTTCGCCGGCGGGCCGGGGGCGGCGATGAGCGTTGCCGCTTGATTAACCAGCGGAGCTGCGTTATAAAAAGCAGCAGGTTGCTTGCGCGTGCGGCAGGGCTGTTTATCAAGCCGCGGGAAGCGCGGAGCAGCGACGTGGAAATGAAAACCCCCTCCAAGTTATGAGCATCCCGTGCCCGGGAGAGCGGGGCGAGGGGCAGGGAGGAGGCGCTGGGACCTGGGCGGGCTCTGTAAGCGCCCGTTTCTCCTCTGCCGCCCCGGGTGAGCGCGAGACGTCGCTGGGACGGGCGCCGGGGAGCAGGGGCAGGTCGAGCGCGCCCAGAGGGGATGTCGGCCGCGTAGCAAGGAGCTCGGTTCTCCTGCTCCGCTTTCTGTGAGCTGTTTCTTGCTGGGTTTTAAAACTGGATGGAAAAAATGAAATGCAGGTGTTAAGGGGCGGGGGGGGGGGGGGAAAGCACTGACCGCTAAAATTTGAAGCTTCTGCCTGCATTTCCGTGCTCACGCTGTACGAATGTCCAGTGAAAGGTAGCAAGAGGCCTCAAATCTCCCCTGAAGCCCACAGGACGGGGTTCCCCATCGCTGTCCCATCTGCTGCTCCCTTATCCTGGTGGCGTTTCCCACCACGGGCCCCCGTCGCTGCCGCTCTCGTGGCTCGGCTGCGTATTGCGCCGTCATCGCTATCTCCTGAATTTTTGTCGCTGGACTTGTCCCCTTCGTCCCTCTGCTGTGGTGGGAGAAGTGGGTGAGCACGGAGCCGCTGGCCAGAGACGGGTCCTGCTGGTGGGTCGCGCTGAAGCGTCGCATGAACCGAGGGTTTCCTGGGCTCTTTTCTCCCGGCTCCGTAGGGTCGGTGAAGGCGTATTGAAGGGCAGCAGGGCGGATGCTGAACTTGTGCTCAGAGAGGGAAAAGGGGGGCTGGTGCGTGCGGAGCTAAAGCTCCTCTGAAGCTTTGTGGGAATCCTCTGCCCCATTTTAGGAACATGCAGGTTATCTTCACTCGTCCGGTCACCCATTGACTCCTGCCTCTCTGAATTCAGTGCTTTCCCCGTTTCAACCTGTAAATGGATTGCAGTCCCTACGCCCTGGGTTGTGAAGTTCCCAGCTCAGCTAATTTCAGCTTGTCCCAGGAGTTCACAGAATCACAGAAGGGTTGAGGTTGGAAGGGGCCTTTGGAGATCATCTGGTCCAACCCCGCTGCTCAAGCAGGGTCACCTAGAGCACGTTGCCCAGGAGCATGTCTAGGCGGGTTTTGAATACCTCCAGAGAAGGAGACAAGGAGTTGGCTTCCCCCAGGTCAGCCTTGCCCTTTGCGGTGCTGCCGCGCTGGTGCCTTCCCTTGGTGCAATGGGACTTACGGCCCCATTTTTCCGGTCGCCCTGACTTTGAGCCCATCCTCAGATTTTACCCCTGACAAGCTGAGCAAAACTCATGCCAGGCTGCAGAAGCCGAACTGCGGAAATGGCCTTGCAGGGAACTTCTCCTTGCCCGTGCACCATTGCAATAACTCAGGCTCTTGCTTCCCGACTCCCCGGAAAAGATATCTTGCTGTTAGAAATGTGGTTTAAAACCTGTCTCCATTCTAAATGTGTGTAATTACAACTGTTGGAAGAGCCCAGATGGGTGCAAAAAATGTTGTCTTCTTTATTGATGGCTTTCCATTTCCTTGGCCAGCCTCCATGGAGATGGCACAATTTAGGGAAGAAAAATACGGCAGACAGGAAAACATTTATATACTGTTATTGGGAACTGCAAAAAAGGTGTTAGACTCCAGAGGCAGCTCTGACAGAAGATGATCTGTCTGGGAAATTCAGTCCAGGGCATGGTCTACAGGTTGATCCTGTGGAACCCGATTTATTGCCCAGCCAAGACTCTGGAGAGGTTCCCAGAGACCTCCACAGGCTTTGGATTAAACTCCATGTTTTTGGTTCCCGAGCACCACGTTCCCAGACAGTTCACATCAGCTGGATCTCAGATGAGACTGGGGTAAAGTGCGAGTGTTGCAGAGCTCCAGTTTTCCATGGAATTATAGGGATACACTTTTGGAGTAACCCAACGATGTATCCAATCCTCCAGCCCCATCTTGTCTTTCCGTTCCTCTGCAGTAATCTGTATAATTACATTAAGGGACGCTGATCTGACACAAATCATGCCATTAACAAGGAGCACATCAGAAGGCAAATATTTCAGCCTGCCAGCTCAGCTGGAAACGCAACATGATAAATAGAGATGTAGAGGAAATTGATTTTATTTTCTACGGAGAACTTTTTTTTTTTTTTCCCCTTTCCCTCGGAGTGATTGTCCAGATGTACCTTCGCGCCGTGTGTCTGCCCATACTAGGAGAAAAGCACAGAAATATTTTATTCCACGCTATTGCATTACCGGAGCAGCCCCTGGAAGAGGTCACGCAATCCCTGCTCCTTTCTCCCCACCCTGGGCTCAGCCAGGCAGCACCGGCTTCGCGTCCCTTCCTCGCAGTTCCTAGGTGTAGGCGGCACATTTTAAGTAAGAACTGTTACAGACGAGTGATTTCTTTTTGTTTTTTCTTACCCGACACCTCAATTTGTTATAGACTATTCCATATTTTTGCTAAATCTTAGGAGGCAATGCAGGAACTTGAAATTATTTTATAACAGGGCTACCACTGGAATGTCTCTTCAATAAAAAGGCTATTTTTATCTTCCCCCAAAAAACCCCGTTGACAGCAATAACCTCTCTTCCGTTGTACCATCCTGTTACACCTGAGTTGATGGTAGCAACACAGTGGTACATACGTCGCTTTTGCTTTGATCGCTTTTCATCTGCCTTAACAAAATTAATAATTTCAAAATAGCCATAGAGCATAAAAAAAATGAAATATAAGAGAAGTTGTCATGTTCTTTTTACCTGCATCTTTTGTATTAAAACCCTGCTAGGTAAAATCAAGCCCAACAGAAGTGCATCCTTGGCATTAAAAGAAAATCGATGGAAATCATTTTATTTTGCAAAAGAACGTTAAAATAAAAGCGATATTTACTTACGGCTTGCAAAAGCCAGTAAGAGCTAGAAAGTCCAGGAGGCTTCTTTATAAATGCACCCGGAGTTTATACCTTTGTGGTTCAGCTAAACATTGCGTGAATAACACGCGTTGTAAAGGGGAAAGAAAATTTCGGCCGGCGCGGGGGCGGCTGCGGCGGCGGCGGCTGCTTTTGCAGCGGTACCAGTAGCTGCGGGACCGCGCAGAACCGGGCTCGTTCGCCGCGTCTTTGGGGGGCAGCAATTTTTTTAAATACTACAGCGGCGGATGGCAGGATTGCAACGCAATCTCGAGTGCCTCGCGTTCTTTTTCTCGAGATTATCTGTAATTTTGCTGTCAAGATGATATCTCTCCCCTAATGGGTCGCAGTCGCCTGGGTGAGATCCAAGTCCTATCAGCTCCGAGACGACCGGAGGGAGAGCTTGTGTGCGTAGCCTGTGTTATCTGCCTTCAGAAGAAGGTGGTTTTGAGAGTGAGGCCATTTCTGGGGAAAAACACTTCAAGTAAGCGATTTAGGAGCTGTGGGGTGCAGAGTCCTGTGCAGAGTGGTGGGACCGGCACGCGGGACGCGGGGTCCCCGCGGGCTGCGCAAAGCCCTCCGAGCGAGCACAGCCCCCTTGGCCTTTAGAGATTTTCATTCCGTTTTCCAGTTTTTCTTCTCTCCGCTGATGCTATCGGCTCTGCGCAAAAGACCTTCAAAATGCTTTTTCAATCGGCACGAGCTTCCAGCGCCAAAACAGCAGTAGGAGAGCGGGGCTGCAGCTCCGGCGCTGTAAATGCACGCTTCTCCTTTCTTTTCTTCTTTCCCGAGGCGCGGAGATACAAAACAGGCTTAATTTGAGCCTTTGGAAAAAAAATATCAAGCATAAGTAATCTAGCAAAAAAAAAAAAAAATCTTTCTGTATGTTAATTTTTATGTGCTTTGATTGAAAATGTACACCAGCTCCATCTGTCCTATTCCCAAAACTCCCTACCGCACTGATAGATTATTTCCCATACTCCAATTAATAAAGTAGGGCAGGCAGTGTTCTTTAATTAAAAAACCACACATCCAGGCATCCTTTTTTTTTTTTTCTTTTAATCACAAGAGCACAATCCTCCGCAAGACTTGGATGAGCCGTGCCTCATGTTTGAAACTTCTAACAAAAAAGGGAAAAGCACTTGATCCGACAGCGACCCGAGCGGAGCGGGCTTCGTTCCTTCGCCTGTTTGCTGTCTGAAGTCCAAACCCCCAGGCTTCCTTCATCCCTCCGTCCCGATATTTAACCCGTGCGAGGGCAGTCGGATTATTGTTCCTTCTTATCTGCATTCCTTTTATCCGGGATGGATTTTTTTTTTTATAGTGCTAAGGTGATCGATTACTGGTTTTAGTCTGAAGGTGGAAAGTCAAACAGCAAGTGTAAAGAGTTGTGTAAAGCCTCCAAAGCCTTTTTTTAAGCACCTAGCGCTCGTGCTCTGCAATTCAAATCACCATTTTCTGTGCCGTTGCTTCTCCTTTTCTCTTTCGCATGCCTGCGCTACCTCTTCACCTGCGTCGGAGGGTAACGCCAGCCGGTCCAAGGTGTCACGGTCCCTTTGCTCTTCCTGATTCTCCGTGTCCTTTGGAGAACCCCGAAAGCCCTTTTTCTCCCGTGCTACTGTTGTGCGTGATGATGAGACCATGCTCCTGCCTGCCTGGAGTGGTGGGACCGTGCTCCTGCCCATATGTGGTGGTGGGGCTGTGCTCCTGCCCATGTGTGTGGTGGCGGGACCGTGCTCCTGCCCTTGTGGGGTGGTGGGACCGTGCTCCTGCCCGTGCGAGGTGGTGGGACCATGCTCCTGCCCACACATGGCGGTGGGACCGTGCTCCTGCCCACGTGTGTGGCGGTGGGACCGTGCTCCTGCCTGCGCACACGCTCTCCCTGGCTGCCAGGAGCATCTGCAGCCACTTTGGTGAGAGGACTCCCAGGCTTAAGGTGCAGCACATGTGGGTTACCAGGACAAAAAATTCAATTATCTTTCTTAATCAGCTTGCTTTAATAGAAACACCTTGAAGTTTTCACCAGGACTGATGAAAATGCCTGTGTCCAAGCTCCTTTGCACCACCGGAGACGCTGCCCCTGCCCCTTCTAAACCTTCTGACTAGCGCTCCTAAACACCGGCCGTACGCAGGGCAGCGCCGCGTCCCCTGCGCAACGCGCCGGCCGCCCCGGCAGCCTGGCTGCTCCTTGCTGCAGCCCGTAGCATCGGCGTTTTGTGTTTTCCTGGTCGATCCGTCCTTGTTCGCGTTGTGGCCTCTGGTCGATGCGTCACACCCAGGTTTTTGCAGCCCTTCTGCGATCGGACCCCGTCTGGACGGATGGTGCAAGGAAGGGATCTGCTCGGCGAAGGACAAACGCGGTTTGGCAGAGAGCTCGTGCGGGACGTTGCTGCGGGCGCCCTGCGCGCGGGAACCAGCCCCGCTCCCCGTCTGGGACGTTGGCGTCAAGTCCCTCGACGCCGAGAGCTGGGCCAGGAGCCGGTGTCTTCTCCTGTTCTTCGGTTCGCTTCTGATATCCCTCGTCGTTTCATAGCCGGGGGCTGGAGCCAGCCTCGCCGCAGGGGTCCCGTTTTCTCCGTTTTCCTCCCCGCTGCTGCAGAACTAACGCAATTTCCCTGTTTACTCTGCACCCGCTTTAACCTGCAAATTTCCCTCTGGTTTTTTTGGCAATCCCCCCTTGGAGGCTTCGCTCGGGATACCGCATCTGCCGACGGGAGCGCTCTCCTCGCTCTCGCGGCGCGATTCGGGCGCCGGGCAGGGGGCCGCGCGGTTCCCCTGAGCACCCGCAGCGGGTTTGTCTGGAGCGCGGGGAGCCCTGGTCCCCGAGCGACCGTGGCAGCGGGGACAGGACGGGGTGACACGTGCTCGGTGGCTCCCGGCCCTCACTGCCGCTCGCCTCTCCCTGCCCGGCAGGGTGGGCGCCCGGGGTGCCCGCGGGGCTGGCGCGCGGACGAGCAGCGAAAATAGCTCAGTGAAAACCAGTGGGACGACTGAGGCGGTCTGGATGCCAAAGGGCCTCAGGACCAGAGCAGTTCTGAGCAGTTAAGGACAGGGTCGCCCTGGGTTTTGCTTTTATTTGTGAACAAGAAAACCAAGCTGTAGCACTCATTGCTCTCTTTTTCTTTCTCTCCTTTTTTTTTTTTTTCTTCTTTTAACTCGTGCTGTAGCCCCTAGACGGATAACGTCATTGGAAAAAGCGTACGCTGCCTTGAATGGTACGTAGCTCAGCTGATGCATCGTAGATGGTAGCAGACAAGAAATGCGCTTGTGTTTTAATGTGGGAAAGAAAATATCTTAAAACGCCCCGATTCCAGGTATTTTTTCCTCCCCGCTGTTTCCCAGTGATACCAAGAACTGAACGATGCAGCATGTGTTTAACAGTGTCTGGTTGTTGTTATTAATCCTACCTGCGTTTCTGAGCCCCCCTGGCTGCAGGCCCCAGCTCTGCTCCGGACAAACTGCCCTGACAAGTCACGCTTAGCTCCTCCGCGCATCTAAGCAATTAATTTGTTAAAAAGTCCATCTGCAATTCACAGCAAGCACTTTGGGGGATTCTTTGCTTTGCTTTAATGCATACAGTGGGCCGGAGCTGGCGTGCAGTAGGGCAGGCTCCATGCATTTAATGTATGTAATAATTTGCAGGAGGAGAGAAGAGCTTGCCTGCTTTGCAGCTCTTGCACGGCAAGGTATATCAGCGCAGCCGGCTTTGGCAGAGCCGGGCTTATTCGTCTCAGCTGCGCTTCTGGCCCCGTGTCTGGATGTTAATTGCATGCTCCTACAAGTTTATAGTTACACGTAGAAAACATGCGTATGTCAGGCTAATTCTAATTGTATTTAAAGCTGTGTCACTATGGAATAGCCTCGTTGCGGTTGGCGGGTTCGTTCCAGATTCACACCGGTGTAATTGCATTTGCGCTCTGACAAGACGCTGGAAGACGAGGCGCGTGTTTATCCTCTTGCGATTCGGGGCCGAATTGCGATACCCTGAAGCCCGCCGGTTGCCTGGCTCGGCCCCGTGTTTCTCGGAAACGAAGGGGATCGCTGCCTGGAGAAGGGCTCACCTGCTTGCGAGCGCCGGTAGCAAAAGCTGAGCCGCTTGCGCTGTGAGCTACGCTGGCGGTAGTTATTTAGTTGACGGAGGTTTATGAAGCGCGGGTGGCCCAGCCGCGCGGCCGGCGGTGGATGGTCGTTTGGAGCGTCGGGAAGACCGTTTGGGGCCGCGCTGAGTGCGGGCGCAAGCACGAGTCGCTGAGTGCAGCGTTAGAGGAGAGACGTGTCGATCCACTGAGAAAAGCGCAACGGGCAAGTCTTTCCGAACCGCCTCCCCCCAGCGCGTAACGGGAGCGAGGCGAGGGGTTACGGCAGCGCGAGGCGGGCCTGGCCGAGACGCGGGAACGGGAGCGGGAGCGGGGCAGCTCGACCCGCGCAACGCCCCGTGTCGCAGGTGCTCTCAGTTTGGCCGTGCTGAGGTTTCACCGTGGAGAGCAGGTCTCTGCACGGGGCATCAGCAGACATCACGCACGGAGACCTTATTTACACGTGGAACGCGCTGGATTTGGTTTTGTTGGGTTTTCTTAAAGTCGCTAGAAAAATAGGTTACGTTTTGGATCCTGTTGTCTAATAACAGACACCTAAAATCCATTTTTTAATGCCCACTAGGTAGGACTTGGCGTTTCTAGAAGAAATGTTGAGCTCCGACAAGCCCTACTGAAAAATGGCAAATGGTGATTTAAAAGTGCGATTGCTTAAATATAAGTGTATATGGAGGGAATGGGGCTCCTCAGTCCAGGCAAGCAGGATCAAAGAAACCCAGCAAACAGGCATTTTATTTTAATTAAAAAAATAAAAATAAAAGAAAAGCTGATAGCACAGAACCGAACCCGAAAGCCTGCGTCACCCTGCTCTACGGAGGGGACTCGGCACAACCAAGGGTGCTGGCGGCCTCCTTACGTCAACTGTTTCACAGTGTCAGATGTCTAAAACGCGAGATCTCTCTCGCCCGAAGACGTCCGAGGACGGAGGCGGTGCGGTGCCGGGATGCTGGAGCATCACCGGAGCAGCTGTGCTGGGAGCGGCCTTGGCATGCTCCTCCAGGCTCCCTCTCCGCCTGCTCCGCTGTGCGTGCTCGCTCGGGGTGTCCCCCGGGCTGCGAGAGCGCGCGCCGGTGTCGGGAGGTGGGAAGGTGGGAGTCCTGCCCCGTCGCGCGGCAGGAAAAAAGGTAGTTGGGTCGCTTGGAGCGTTAGCGGCAAGGAAAGAGCCCTGGGGAAACAGAACCACTGCAAAATTAAGCAAGTGACAACACCTGGTTCTGATGTTTCTTTCTTTGTCTGCTACCATCTATACATCCATACGGCTGCATATACGCCTGCAAGGGACCGAGCCCAAATGCCGAGGAGGTCGCGGAGGGAGCCCGCAGGGGCCGGCAGCCCCGGAGCAGCACCCGTACGCGGGCGGCGGAGAGGAGAGTCTTGCCTCTTTCTTGAGATCAGAGCTGCTCAGGGACCTTGGTTTTGCTTTATTTTATTTCGTTCTGCTCTATTTGGTTTTTTGCTAGAGCCCTTCCCAGTTCCTTTGCTGCAGTTTCTGGATTTGCAGTGCTACTCGGCCTTGAGGTTCCTTCGCAGACACGTCTCCCTTTCTCCTTGCTACACGCCGACCTACCGAACTATTATTTTCCAGGCCACTCAGAAAAGCAGCTTTTGGGAGGCCGGACCCTGCAGGAGGGATGTCCCCCTTCTTCGCAGGAGCGCGAGCCACGGCGTTGCCACGCCGCGGGATTTGTGTCGCGAGGCCGGTGGTGTTGGCGTGCTGCTCGAAAGCCCGGCTCCGCGAGGCAGGGACTCGTGCGAGGTTGCCAGCTTGTATTTAAAGCAAAATTTCAAGCCGTAGGGTTGTTCAGCGACCTTAAAAATGGAGTCTAGGGCAGCATTAAGGCAAGGCAAAAAGATTTAAATCACGTCTGTTATTGTTGTTACCGTTATTGCTGTTATTATTAATCGCACCGGTGCAGCACTGAAATGGAGGGATTTGGAAGGATTGAACTCGCCTCTCCTTTGAGAGCAATCCGGAAAGCCGCCCCGTGGCAGGGAGGCACCCGGCTTTCTGCCGTTGCAGCACGGCGGCTGGAGACCCCCCGGCCTCTCTGAGCGGCCTGGGCAGCGGTGCCGTCGCGGGGCGCCGGCGTGGGCTCGGCTGCCGCCCGGGGGGCACAGGGCCGCGGCGTCCCGTGGCTCCGCTCGCCCGTCCCGCTGCAGGGTGGCCGTCCCCGAGCCATCCCCTGCCACAAGCCCAGCTCACCCCAACGCCTGCGGTCCGGTGCAAAGGGCCCCCGTTAAAAGCTTATTTTGCACCGCCTGCAGCACGACTGCCCAGCCAGCGCCGCGGTTGCAGCTGCACCAAGGATGCAGGAGTAAACAGGGAGGAAGAGTATCCCCCAAAATGCTTGCCTTGGCTGCAGAGTAGCCCCCAAAATGCTTGCGTTGGGTGCAGCGAGGTTCGCTGCGGCACCGCTGCCCTGCGCGGCTGCTGGACTGCGCTCTCCGCCGAGCAGACCGTAAATAAGTAGCCAAATTAAAAGCCCGTGTAATCTTGCCAGATGCACATCCTGGTTCACCGGCCTCTGCTTCCCAGCAGCAGGAGCTCACTTGTGGTGCTGCCCAAAAGCCCGCGCGTGTCTGCACGCTGGCACGCCTGGGGTGCTGGATATAGCCGTGCGTCTCAGAGCTGCATAGGTGAACCGCAAGGAGAGATGGAAAAGATTGTTCCAGTGGGTCCTTTCTATCTGTGGGGTGGAAAAGCTTTACTGGGGGCAGGTATTGAATGCAGTCGTTTTTTCCTGGAGCCTCCCCGAGGATGCTGAAGAGCTGGGGAGAAATCTACTGACACAGTCACATCGTTTAAAATGAGAGAATAGAGAAGAAACTGTTTGGCATGATGAGGATAATTAAAAAAGCTAGTAAAGCCAAGCTGATTATTTGGCATATTATAAAACAATACTGTACTTAGGAGCCTAGCTATAAAACTGCTATCTCATTCCTTGATATCACTTGTGGGAGCATTTGTGGCACCGAGGGCCTGAGTCTCTGTTGCTTTGCATATTTTGCAGTCATTTACAGCACCGCAAAGTGGATGTAAAATGCTATCAACTATGTAAGCGCGTGGCAAATGCAGATTTGGCAGCATTTTATAGCTACTTTGCACAGCTCTGAAAGGTGACACAAGGTGCAGGCAAAGAACAGCCGCATCTGAGGAGCCTCCACATTGCACTGGGGCAGAGGAGCCTTGAAGTGCAGCAACGCGTTCTTCTGTGCGACAGCGGGATGGGTCTTGCAGGGGTCAAAATGAAGCAGGATATTTTAGTCCTTGCCCCTTTTTGCTTTGCAGATGAGGACGATGCAAACAGGCTTGGAGAGAAGGTGATTCTCCGGGAACAAGTGAAAGAGCTTTTCAACGAAAAATACGGTGAGTCTCCCATCTGCACACATAGCAAAGTGAGTTTGTTTTTGCTGACAGCAGCCGTAGTTAAAATTAATTACACCGAAGGCCTCTATTTATAGGACAAGCGCACGGCAGCCTGCTGCAGCACAGGTATCTTCTCACTGCTTCACGTTACAGCTTGTCCCTAGGGATGTTCCCATGTCTCAGTGCTGACAGTTGGGACTGTGACCTTCTCGTTGACATCTCCTCCTTGAAGAGGGGAGGGAGGAAGAAAAAATGCATCCAAAGAATAGGATTTGTTCAGTCTGGCATCAACCTTGAATGCATTTTTAACGTGCCCTGAGCCAGCGCAAGCAGTGGTGTGTGCACTGAACGTGCCGGCCGTGCACGGAGCTCCCGGCAGGCAGCTTCTCCCACCTGCTCTGCCTCTTGGCTGCAGAGCAGGATAAAGCCCAGCACAGTGCGTGCAGAGATGGAGCGTGGTGTCTGCTGGAGCCGCAGCAGAAAAGCAGGTCAAGACACTGAAGAAGATTTGAAAATGCAATTCTCAGGCTCCCCGCGTGCCTAGTTTAAAAAAAAAGCCCTTCCTCACCAGTTGTTGGTGAAACGTTGATGTCATCTCCTGAGCTTGACTCGTCCCAATCGGACATCCCGACCAGCCTGTCTGGGCAGTGATTGTCCTGCGTTTCAGAGGAACCTGCATTTCCATACGGGTCCTGGCACTGCACATGGCCCAAGCTTAGCTTTTTATTCTAGAAGCTCTTGGGGAAGAAGTAACTCGTGACTTCTGGTCTAACTAGCCCTCCTAACTTGGAAATGGTCTCCTTCTGCTGTTGGGCTTCAAAACATTCAACTCAGGCTGTGCTGGTTTTAGCTTCCGATAAGCACAGTTACTCCTGCAAGAACTTTTTCTTACATCCATAGGCTTGTAAAGGTACAGGGAAAACATGTGCCTTGTGCCATCGCCCTGGCTTAATGCTACACCCAACGTGTCCCAGTGACCAGGCTGTGTAGGCTCTTCCCAGCTGCCCCTCTGCAACCGCTTGCACAACCTTGGGGTTGTCCTAATGGAGAACAAACCTTGGACTGAGGTTGCATGTGGAGTTGCAACAGAGCTCTGACCCAGCATGTTGGTTTGCAACAGCTGCGGAGAAAAAATGAATAAGAAAAGAAGTGAAGCATAAGGAGCTGGGGGCCAGGGAGGGGAGCAGGCAGGCTCTCGTTTCGAGCGCTTGTGTCTGCTGAGAAAGACGGGGTGTGATGGGAAGGGTGTGCTCTCCCAGCAAGAGCCGTGGGAGAGCCCCGCTCCCCCTACGTGCGCACGCACATACAATCTGGCTGCTGCTGGAAGCCTTCCAGCTGAAAAATCAACAGCTGTTTGCTAAATAATCGCTGTCCCGCTCTCTATTTATTGCTCATAATCTATCTGTATAATGTGTTTATCGCATGTTAAGGGACTGAGGCACAGGACTTGAGTCATGCCCCAGCTGCAGAAGTGCGAAGGGGAAGTAACTGCACCGAAGTCGCTAGGGGCTGTGCTCACGCGCGGTGGGTGTTTAAGGTCAAAACGCGGCTCTGAGAGTCTGGGTCCTGCTTAGCAATCCCTGCAGGCTTGCTTTAGCCTCCGGTGGCCAGGTTGTTTCAAAGTGGCCGCTTTGCGGAGTTTTTTGCATCTTTTTTTTCCCAAGTCATTTTTACTGACAAGCGTCAGAGACGTGATACCCGTCAGATGGGTTATGAGTCTAATCCAAATGCTTCTGAACCCGCAGCTGTGCCTTGCGCAAATGTGCTGATCGAACACGAAGTGCCAGGTGGGCTCATGCTAGATGGAGATCAGAGATGAACTCTCTGTAAAGAAATCTGGTGGAGCAGCAGCTCACACCTTCAGCGCGTAGGTTTGGGGCTTGCAAAAACGTGAGGCAAGAGCAGGTCTAACTACTCCCCTTCCCTTTCTGCTTCACCGCAGGCTCCAGGGAAGGCTGGGAACATTAGTGGGAAATGAGGCGGACTGGAAAGCTTTGCTCCACCAAGGGGTTGGGTTGGGGCCCGAATCCAGCCTCGTGGCTCTGGCGGGGGGGCAGCGTTGGCAGCAGGGCATGTTGGTAGCACCTGTAGGTGTGTGCATGCTTGGAGATGACAGGTCTTTAAAATCACAGATGGCCCAGAGAGTGCAAGGAGGGTGGGAGTCACAGAATCACATAATGGTGGAGGTTGGAAGGGACCTCTGGAGATCATCTGGTCCAACCCCCCCTGCTCAAGCAGGGTCACCTAGAGCTTGTTGCACAGGATTGTGTCCAGTCGGCTTTTAAACATCTCCAAGGATGGAGACTCCACAACCTCTCTGGGCAACCTGTTCCAGTGCTCTGTCACCCTCACAGTAAAGAAGTTTTTCCTCATGTTCAGACAGAGCTTCCCGTGTTTCAGTTTGTGCCCGTTGCCTCTCGTCCTATCGCTGGGCACCACTGAGAAGAGTCTGGCCCCAACCTCTCTACACCCTCCCTTCAGATACTTATACACATTGATAAGATCCCCCCTCAGTCTTCTCTCCAGGCTGAACAGGCCCAGCTCTCTTGGCCTTTCCTCATATGAGAGAATTTGCTATTTCCCACCGTGCAGGAATTACACGGGGCACCCAGAGAATCAGCAGTGGCGTGCCAAAGGAAGCACTTTTTATGCAGCACGTAATTAAATTGTGGTGTTGCATTGCTGCAGGATGCTGCGGAGGCCAAAGGGATAAAGGGGGTGAAAAAGCAGGTGAGACAGATTTCTGCAGCACAGGGCTCTCGGGGGCTGTCGAATGCAGCATGCGGGGTGCGATCCCTCCCGAGGACCCCCAAAGTGCCGCTAGCTGAAAGCCAAGATGAGACAAGCAAGGGATAAGCAGGTGTCTCTCATTTGCCTTATTTCCTATGCTCTTTTCCAAGGTCTGGCTCCTGACCTCAGCCACGAGGCAGGGCGCTGGGCTTGCTGGGCTGGCCCATGCATGGCAATGGTGCTCTTTTACAGAGCAGAGATGAGTGTATAAATACTAGACTATAGGTCCTGTAAAACAGTCCTTATGTGAGCTTCATAGCAAGGTTTTAAATAAGGATTAATGGAGCAGGCAATAAATCGGTGTACTGCAGCAAAGGTCAGCTTTGGCAATTCAGCAGCACAACAGGGCTGCAGTCACCAGGGCAAAGCCCCAGCAGAGCTGGGAGCACGTGGTGAAGGCAGCCTTGGCTTCCCAGCCTCGTCCCGGGCCTCTCACTCCTGCAGTCGGCTTGATCCCGAGCCCTGCAGTGGTCGCTGGGAGGGGATTCATTGTGGGAAGGCTGAATATCTGTGGAAATAGCTGAAACGTGGGAAGGCTTTCCAGCCACTGATGGCAGGTCTTGTTCTGTGTGATACGTCTGTGCTCTCTAGCAAGTGCTTTGCTATTTAAATTTCAAGGAAAGTTCATGGAGCAGGATATCTGGTGTTGAGAAGAGTGTGGTAAGCTTCAGGGCAGGTCAGCTGGTCGGCCCATGGTCACTGGTTTGCTGTCCTCTGCTCTGCCCTTACAGGAGAAGCTCTGGGGTTGAACCGGCCCGTCATGGTGCCCTATAAACTCATCCGGGACAGTCCTGATGCCGTGGAGGTTACTGGCCTGCCAGACGACATCCCGTTTAGAAACCCCAACACCTACGACATCCATCGGCTGGAGAAGATCCTGAAGGCCCGCGAGAACATTCGGATGGTGGTTATAAACCAGCTCCAGTAAGTTTCTCTAGTTTTGGGACTCGGGAAGTTTTCTCTTTGTTAAATGTCACCCTTGTTTCTCCAGCCACTAGTCCAGTAAGCCACTGCGGTCCCAATTTATCCCCTTGGGATGTGGGGCCCAGTGAGTTTCTTCCTGCAGTTCGAGATGACCACGTTGCTAAGGAGCTCAGAGCTTGGGCAGGGCTGTACTGCCGTTGCGAATACGATAGCCCTGTTTCGATTCAGAGAAGGTGGACCCGTGTGGACGTAGTGCTGAGGCATTTCGTAGATTCCTTGAGGTAGTCCAGGAGTCTGAGAGAAGGAGTCTTTTTGCTCCTGCTGACCTGGGGTTGCCACAGGACCTGCAGACTGGCCTGAGCGGGAGTGAGGAACAGCAGAAACAGGCTCAGAGCAGCCCGGGGGAGATGGGAGAGCTGGGGCGGCCACGAGGCAGCTTGCCCAGACTCAGAGACCTGCGGAGCTACTGCAGGTTGTCCCGGGCAGTGGGGGAAGCTCCCGTTTCCCATCACCGCACAGGGAGGCAGCCCCGCGTCCAAGCTCAAAGTCCGGGGTCTGGGCTGCGTCCCCGCATTTGGGCAGCAGAAACCTCCCGCAGAGACGTGGCCAGGAGAAGTGCAGGCATCTGCCTGGCCACATGCATGCTCTAATCCTCCCTTCGTTCCTCTCGCAGACCCTTTGCCGAAATCTGCACTGAGGCCAAACAAACAGGTAAGCGGGGTGCTAAAAAAGTACCGGTGGCCCTGCTGTGGCAGGCAGGGAGAATATAGGGCCACGAAATGCGCGGGGCGGCAGACGGCACTGCGCGGAGGTGTTTGTCTCTCCAGCATCACCAGCCAAGGCTAGGAGAAAGATCCTACCTGGGGGAAAAAAAACCCTCACCGACTCAGCATCTGTTCAGGCACGAATCGTCCTCATAGATGATTGTGGTTTTGTCGGTTGGGGAGAGACATGTATGGTTCGACTAAAATTTTCACCATATTCTGGAGGATTTGGTTGTCCTTGTCCCATTAGCAGTTTATTCACTGGATAAACCCCTTAATTTGACTCTTCATTTATCAGTTGAGCTTCTGAGGAAACAAGGTTTCTGTGATCTCTGTATGTGCGTTTCTCTGTCTGTCCCATCCTCCCCAATAAATTTCAGCCCGTTTTAACCAAATGTGTCAGAATTAGCATCCCCTACAGATAAGTAAGATCCTACAAGTGGAGGCGGTGAGGTGGCTAACAGCCAGGCTTTGCAAAGATTTGGGTGCGCTTCCGTAGGGGGCCATGGAAACAGCCCACCCACCTGCAGCGCTTTCTCGGCATTCGGATGTCCCATGTCTCTCCTCTTTCCCTTCAGACAAAGACAGCAGCGTTCCCAAGCGGAAGCGGAAGAGGATCTCCGAAGGGAACTCCGTGTCTTCCTCTTCCTCCTCTTCCTCCTCCTCCTCTTCCAATATGGAGTCTACGTCATCCACAAATCAGATCTCACTTGTGGTAAAGCCTTCCAAATATTAAGCGGGTTACTGCCTACCTATCTTTCCGCTTCAGGATGCTGCTCTCTGCTCTCTACGAACCAGCGCCACTTCCCTTCACTTGACCTGACAAACGCCGTAAAGTGCGATGTAAAATGGCCCGACCAGGTTTGGCGAAGGAGGGGGACGCAGCTTTGGAGCTGCCTTTTCTCTCTGGGTTTCTAGGGGGTTGTCAGCGGAGCAGTCTCCGGCGAGCAGGGGCCCCCGTGGCCTGGCCGCGGCGGCGCTCGGGCTCACGTTGTCCTGGGAGAGATGCAGAGCTAACCCTTGCGTCAGGTAGCGGATCACAACTGTAAAAACAGTGAAATCAGTGGATGTGCAACCTGTTGTCCCTCAGGGTTTGGCTGCAGTCGTGTGTGATACCAAACGCTAAAAAAAAAAGAGGAGAGAGAGAAATATCAACTTAAAGGTTTTTGTTGGGTTTCCTGGTGGTGTTTTGATTTTGGGTTGGTTCTTTAATCTTATTTGGAAAGTGGGAGCAACAGCCCGTGTCTGAACATGTCAGAGATTTGATGTATGCATGTTTTTGTGTTGTGTCCTAACAGAGACTTTTGCCTTCTTTTCTCTCCCTCTCTTTCAGCAATGGCCCATGTACATGTTAGACTATGGTGGTCTAAACGTCCAGATCCCAGGACCTATTAACTATTAGACCTCAATACCGAATAAGAACCTCAAATGAAAGAATAAATAAATAAATGTAATTTATGTAAAAAGTGTATATTCCAATATGTATCAATGCCTTTTAGTTTTTCCAATGATTTTTACACTATATTCCTGCCATCAAGGCCTTTTTAAATAAAAATAAAAAGTGTTGCCTTGCTCTTAAAAGTACTTATTTTATTACGCATATTACTGAACTATGAATTGCATTTGTAGGTAAGAGTAAGTACAGGAGGGCATCTCTGGACTGACAAACCTTCTTGTCATACTTTGGCTGCTCAATAAAGTCTTTAGTGTCATCAGTGTTTGAAACAAAGAGGTTTGACACGCTTTAATGCTTCCTTTGCTACTGATGTCTTCCGTAAAAATTTGCTTACAGAGATGCAAGAGGATTGGTGCAAAATTGCACCACTGTGGAAGATGAGGGACCGAATGCTTACAAGCATTGAAGACCTGGGCCCGTGAGCAGCACAGAAGTGGTTTTAGCAGAAAGGTTTTGAGCAGAAGGAAGGTTTAAGGCCACATTATCCCCACCAAGGAGAGAGATGCCACAGGCTCCCTGTTTGGTGTCGTGTCTAGTGCCCACCCGCCTTAGAAACTCAGAAGCAATTTGTTATGTGCATTTAACCATCCTCTGAAACAGTAAAAGATTTTCATTTCATGATGTTCTTCACCATCTGTGATTTTCCAAAAGATTTTGGTGCCTTAAGGAGTGAGGAGAACTAGCAGAGTAAATACAGATTGTCTTCTTTGATGCTAGACTAGTTCAGTAACACTGGACCAAAAGTTGCTCGTGTTGTTCCTGAAAGACATGCGGGAACGTGCTTCCTGCAGCCCCAGCGTGTCCTTTGCACGCCTGGGCCCAGTTCGTCCTGTAAGAACAAAATGAAGCAACCCAGTAAACTGAAGAAAATAAATAATTGTAAGTTATTTTAATTTGTAAATTGATTTACGATTTCTGCAGTTATACTTTAATTTCACTAGTGGATTTTGGCAGCAGAAGCTAATGCAGCCAACCGCTATTACTCATCCCCATGCATCTTTAACTTGTATTTTACATCCAAGGAGATCTGCGCGCAGGTAAGGTAGCATGGTAGCTAGTGCTCAGGCACTTCAGGCACGATGGTGGTATAAGAAGCCAACTCGAACAAAGGAAGTAAATGCCGAATGTGGCGCCGAAAGAAGTGGTGCCCACACTCGGAGCAAGCACAGTAGGAACGACGTGGCCCTCTCCGAAACAGCAGTTATGGGTTGTGTCTTAGCCTGAGGATCAGTTGTGATGAGGAAGATGAGGAAAGGTAGCACATCCAGCAGACACCTTCCCCGCTAAATCTGGTACCGCCCGGTAAAGCAAGATGCCTCTGGCTTGCTTCTTTGCCCAAATGGCAAAACGCTGAGTTACTTTGGGGTAACCATTGCTCAGCTTGGGCTCTGCTCACCAGGCATCCTTGCGGGCTTCAGGACAAGTTACAGCTTTTTCCACCAAGCAGGTCTGCAGCCTTGAGCAGCAGCTGCCTCGGTCATTGGGGCTTCTGCGTGTACTCGGCGAGGAAGGAGACAGTAGCAGATGCAGGGATCAAAGTCACTTGTGGCAGCTCTTCCTAGTGTAATGCACTTCTTCATTCGTTTTATGGGTTTTCGATCTGCTTGAGTCCTTGTCTTTTCATCCACGAGAGGATTTTGATCATGGGCAGAACTTTTCAAAGCAGCTGCAATTTTATTTCCATGTTCTTAACTTCCATTTGCCGTCGAGTTAGATGCCAACGATCACATGAGGTAATAAAAGCCCAAATAAATGTAAGAGAAGGCACAAAGCTGGCAGCCAAAGGAAGGGCAGAAATCTGTATCAGTGGCCCCAATTAGAAATAGTTTGACGTCTGAACAGATGGCATCAAAATCTAGTCTTTCATGTTTCTGCCTGATGTTCAAACCCATGGCATCTCCAATTACGAAACAAAGAAACGCGATTCAGAGGTAAAAATACAATTTTCCTTTCTGAAATGTCTGAAATGGGCTTATTCACAGATCAAGCCACACATAGGTGTCTCCTAATAGGGCACATTCATTATATTTTGACTTTTTTTTTTCCTCAGAAAAAAAAAAAGATCTGATAGGGTAACACTGAAGGCAGTGCAGTGGCTTGGTAATGAGTGAAGCTCTTTGATGTTGCCCTAGGTCTGCTCCAGGTTTCAGCACTCCCTTGAACGCGCAGTGGGCGGGAGGCTTCTTGCAGGATACAGATCTGATGCGCTGCCTAGTACACGGGGCCCTAATTACTTGCTCTGAAAGGCGAGGGTGAAGTCAGGCATTGAGTTAAATTAGGGCATCAGAGCTACACCAGGGACTAATGATTTAGTTCAGAAAGCCTAATGGAATCATAAAGGCTGTAAAAGGTGGGGGGGGGGGGGAAGGAAGTTAAGAAAGGACGGAGCACGCGGCCGTTTCCCTGCTCTGCCTTTGCTCTGTCCCTGCCGGGGGAGGCGGCAGGTGCCCCTGCCCTGCACCCTGGCCCTCCTCTGCCAAACTCCCTTCTTCCTTCTCCTTTTCCCTTCTCTCATAAGAGTTTTATTTTCTGAAGTGGACAGCAGTAATTCCCTCTGTCATTTCTGGGAGTTACAGGGCTGCAACTTCCACTTTCCGGTTTCCAGAGCCAGCATAGAAAATTCCCACCGTTGCATAGTTGTGGGAGACGCAGGTCCGTGCCACAGGAGTTCGGACCCTTCCTGCTTTGGAAAAAAATGACAATTACTGCTTTATTACTGTTTTCACTCAGCTGCAATTCTAGCACTTTCCCTAATCTTGATCCTTCAGTTGCAGGGTATTTTTATACCCAGTTTTTGTATATAACGTGATTATCCGCTGAATGGAGACTGTTCCGTTACAATTAGAAGCCTGAAGAAGCAGATCTTAACACTTAAGCCACATTTCTCATTTATTACTTTTCAAAGAGTTTGTCGGGGGGGGGGGGGGGTGTTGTTTATGTGTTTACAAATCCAATAACAATCCTCATTAAGAGTTGCAAAACATGAAGCCGTCTTGATCCCAGGCAGATGGCATCTAAATGAAGTTTAATTAAAGAATGAGAGCTTTGATTCAAATCATTTTTTTTTAAATAAAGTGCACCGAGATGCTAGAGAACAGCATAAACAGCATCTGTGCTTTTATTTAGACCCCAGAACCCATTTGTGAGGAAACACTTTGCAAAACGTTTCCGCGAAACCACGAGTTTGTCAGCCACGACTCGCCAGGCTGGAGCTGTTGGCGGGGCGCCGTGCGGCCGGCCTGCTCCCCCCGCGTGGTAGAAAACTAATAACACAACCAAGAGAGTTCACGTTGGTTCCTCAGCTGAGTGCAGCAGCTTTTTGAGTTTGTTTTGTTTTGTTTTGTTTTGAAGACTTCAGCTGATGCCAAAGAGAGGGAGCTTTCATTTGAGGCACCAGTGCAGTCAAGTCCCATTCTGTCACACCGCGTTCCTCCCGCAGGGACTCGCGCTGTCCGGCCCCGTGTGGAGCGACGTGCCTAGCGTCTCCATCGCACGTAATCGCGCGTGCCGAGCGGCAGCCCCCAGGGCATTTCGGACTGGCTCGAGGCTGGGCCGTGGCGTTTCCGCCGAGCCAGACCCTAGCGGGTTTGCCGGGGATGGGCCGACTTGGCAGCTCCGTGGATGTCGGAGGGATTTGGTACCTCGGTAGCTCTGTGCATCAGGACTTGGGCATCTCTCCGGGCCGTGGCGGTGTTTCAGGCTGCTTTGTGCCGGTGTGAAGGGCAGCACAAGGGGGAGGAAGGCCCCGAGGACGCTTTTCCGTGCCAAAATGCCCGCGGTCACGGTGGGGAAACGGGCACGGGCTTTCGTGGCGGCTGCTTTTCCGGCAGGGAGCACATCCGGAGCCTTTCCAGGGGGTGGCAGCAGCTCGGCAGCGATGTGCTTTTTTTTTCAGGGACCGTATTTGCTTCGCACGCTGCAAGCTTTGGGATGGTCAGACATGGCTCGCTTCTCCCCGCGAGCTGCGAGGACGAGGACGAGGACGAGGATGGGTCCAGGTCCGCCAGCCGACAGCCCGGCCGGGCCCAGGCGGCCCCCGGGCAAGGCGCTTCCCTGCGCCTCGGACCCCGCAGGACGGTTGGAGCCTCCCGTCCCCCCCCCAATTATTTCCACCAGTTAATGGCCCAAACATGTTCTGCTCCCTTGAGAAGTGAATCCTATGGATTCATCCAGAGGGGGGAAAAAAAAGCAGGGATGTTTGTGCGAGCGTGCTGCCGGGAGGGGAGACCCGATCCCGGCGCCGAGGGGGAGAGGTTTTCCGGTGTCTCCTGAGGACTCTGCCAGTGGAGTGTCTAAATCTTTTGTTAAACGAATATATTAAGCAGCTGTCTCGGGCTCAGATTAACAGATCCGCGGGGGATAAGGGCAGACTGATGTAGCTGAACCGAACTGGCACGCTCTCCTACTACGATTAACATCTTTTCTCAAGTGGTAATTCTTTTTTTTCTTTTTGGTAGTGTTTAAGCATGGAAGGAACTTCCGTGACCCCTCATTACAGTTATTTATTCATTTTTTTCCCCCAGTCAGCTTACGAAATGGGCACCCCGAAAGCGGGCAGGCCGAGCCCCCCCCCCCCCGGTGTGTTCGCCTGGGAGGGGGGGTCTCTCCCGGGGTGAGCCCTGTGCTCCCAAGGGAGGCCCGATCCCTGTCGCCTTCCGCTTAGCGGCTCTCGGAGAGGCACAGCCCTGCCGGGCGGGCGCCTGCTCTCCTCAGCCCTCCGGACGCGCGGCCCGTGACGCCCACCTCGCCTCCCGTCCCGCTTCGGCGCGTTCCCCGAAACACGCTCCCCCCGGAGGGCCCAGGCGGGAGGAAAAAAATCTCCGAATCTAAAGCAACAAGACCCGTCTTAAAACAGAGAAAACAGCCGCCGCGTGTCGCACCGTTGCGCGGGGTTTCTTCCGCTGCCGCAAAGCCACCGCGCAGGTTGTTGTCTCCGGCCCTCCGTGGCGACCCTCCGCTTCGGGCCCGAATGCGGACAGACCCGGGCGTGGAATAATTAGCGTCTGACAGAGCTGCAGCCGGGTGAGTAGCAGTGAGAGCTGACGGGGTTCACCCCCCCCCCCCCCAAAATTTAATAAATCAGGAGGGCTGGGGCTCAGGGAGTCCCCGGGGAGGCCGGCGCCGATGCGCCAGGCGCAAGCTGCCTCTCCCGCTCAGCTGCTCCCGCCTCACGCCGCCGCCCCGCGCCGACCTCCGTCACCTCCGCTTTGGGGGCTCCTGGCTCCTGATTTCCCCCTAATAGCAAAAAAAGTAATTTTGCCTACCTGGGTTTGTTCGAGGAGCTGGCTGAACACACGAGGCAGAGGTGCTGCCGGCCTCTGCCTTACGCGCAGCTACTCGTTCTCCAGCTGAACGACTTTGTCATCGTGCGCCCGTGCCAGATCCGAGCGTCAGGTTTCGGGTTTGGTCACTCCGTACTTCGTGCTGCCTCGGCCTCGGCCACAACGCGGGGCCGAACCCGCGGCTCGCAGGGGCACCAGGCGCACGCGGCGGGACGCTGGCGCCTTGCCCGCACTGCCATCTTGCGCGCAGCGGCCTCGGCTTTCATTTTAGGAACGCTCGCTCGCTGCCTCTTACGGCCGGCGGAAAGTTTGGGAAGCACAGGGTCCCTACAAGCCCACAAGCGCAGCGATTGTTTGGAGACAGCGGCAATCGCTCAGCAGCCACCGACACTTTTAGCGCCCGTATTAACTGCTGCGCTCATCAAAGCGTCTTGTTGCAGATTTGCCAAGTATTTTCAAAAAGGCAACTTCTTCTGGGCTGTAAATAAATGCATCGAGGAGAGCGCCCATGACCTATTGCCGGCGCCTGTCATTTTGGAGAGCGTGAAGTTTTTTTTCTTTAAATCCTGATATTTGGGACAATGTATATTTACTACCGCTGTAATCCTCTATCACAGGAGGTGAATTATTTTTAAATGTTTCCTCATTCTCCTGAAAAAACGCAGTACGCAAGCAGGTGCAGAATTTTTGCCTGCTCTGTAGAATTTATGTAGTCATATAAAAATAATAATAAGCGAAGGCTCCTGATTTAAGACCATCACTTTGGGAGGATGAGGAGGAAAGAGCGGGGCAAACATTTGGTAGTGGTGGGGAACCAAGAGCATTCGGGTGTTTAGGGACAGTAGAGCCATTCGTGTTAAACTTCCCAGAACATCATTAAGTGAGGACAGAGGAGTAAATAATAGGAGAAAACAGTGCCTGTGCTTTTACTTTCCAAATACTTGTACTGTACAGGTGTTCACCAGCCTTATTACGAGTACCGTGCTCAAAGTAGAAATAAAGGATGCCTCTATTTACTTTTTAACAGAGGAAAAGCTTAGTGAAAGAAAACTGCAGAGGAATCTCGACAACTGGAGCACAGGAAAATTTGATGAAGGAGCATGAAATAAGCTTATCTGGAGGTTTGCTCTGGAAAAACGTGGGTTGCATAGTCCATCAAGGCACAGTCTTACTTAGTCCATCATTACTAACGTTCTTCGATACAAAGAGTACTTTGCTGCTCCTGGGGCATAGTGGAGCTGTACTGTTTGCAGAGTTGAAATTTAAGCATAATTTGGGAGAAAGGAAGCGTTTATATCGGCATGTAAAAGAATCAATGTACATCAGGGAACTATGAACTCCGTGCTCTAAGGGTCTGTTAGATTTGCACGTGGCTTCCAGACACTGAAGTTTGGTTTCTGCACAAAATGCAAAGCACAATATAGTTCTGTACTGTTCCTTTCTGAGAGGTTGGGGCTTCCGCCCTCCTTCCTCCCCCACTTCCTCTATTCAAAGGTTATGCAGTGAATCCCGAAACCAAACCCCTTAGAGAAAGAGGTGGCAAAACACCAGGTAAAGGCTGGCAAACTGAGGCAGGTACCCTGTGCTGCACAAAGATAAGGCAACACAAGGGGAAAAGAGTTAGGATCTGATCCCCCCCCCCCCCAGAAGTTTTTCAGGGGAAGAGGTGACTGCTTGGAGAAGCAGGTCCATGGTGATCAAGGAAAGACCCACTGCTTTCTACTCGCTATCACTGCCTTCAGGCATAACTCCCCTTCACAAATTTTTAAGGACTCCAATAGTTTCAATTGGCATTTGTTAAGGTTTTAGGACTCTTAGATGTTATATGTTTAGATGTAAGCTGTCAAGAATCTTTAGATTTACCCACAGAAACTTTAAATATGAGTTGATTGAAATCCTGTACGCTATGCTTAGCTTGAGGTTACATTTATAACTCATTGCATGTATTGCAGCTAAACCTTCTGATAAAGACAGCCTAAAACGTTTTAATTCTAAAGAGAATAATACATGTTTCTGGGGATGAAACAGAATAATTTCCAAAACTAATGAGTAAGTGAAAAAAATTGTATGTTTTGGATTCAATTCGTTTTCAGAAGGAGAGTATGAACTTGAAATGGAATTTGTCTTTTTTTAATGATGATAAAAATAACTCTGAAGTCTACTCCTCTTTTCCAATGTTTGTGGTTTTACAGTCTGGCTTCCTTGTTTAAGAGAAATGTTTTGCTTGCCTTGTAGCTATGTGAAAATCTTGTTCAATCTGTAGTTGAAGCCCAGCTGGTTAACTAGTAGAGGGAAAAGTGATATGATACAAAATACTTTAGCCCAAGGAATTTAGATGAAAGTATTTTCCTCCAGAAACTGCTCCTTAACATTTAAACTGAGAAAGAACATCAGGATTAGCTAGTCTGATGTTAAATATAACAGTCTGTTCAGAAATCTGCTGCTAAAATTCCATGCAGGCTCTGCAACAAGTCAAGTGTCTCTTTTAGAAGGAAGCTGCTTGTATTTCCAAGCTTTTAACTGATGGAGAAATTCTCTGGGTCCATGGTAATATGTTGCAGTTGTTAATTACTCTAGCTACTAAAAACATACAAGTTATTACTAGTCTGAGCATTGATTTACAACATCCAGTGGCTGGAAGTGGATGTCTCTGATGGAGTCAGAAGCCTTAAGGAACTAATTTTTCAGTTAGTCATCTTGTAACCACAATGGGTAAACATTATTCCAAATAAAGCATGACTTAACTCTCATTATGTATCTTTTTTTCCTAAGCAGTAACCAGTTCCACAGCTCGTGTGGCTGGGTCAGGTGGTGGAGAAGGATATGGAAGAGTAGGAAGAATCTTCTGCCCCCAAAATACCAAATTTCTACTCTTCGGAAGATCCACATGGGAGCAAATGAGCCATGGTGACTCTGGGCTTGCCAGCAGGAAGCAGCTGCAACATATCACGCTCATTATAAATCATGACATGATGCTGTGTGACAAAAACATATCTGCCCTGCGACCGGGAGCAGCCCGTACCTGCGGGATAAGGGTCAGGGCACAGCCCCAAACAAAATCCTGGCAATGATGTTGGGATTTGGGGCACTGACATATTTACTTAGAAAACAGTGGCGGCAGCTTAGGAAGTTATGGTCCCTACTTATGGTAGTCCTTCACCAGAGGTTTTGCCTTGCCCTGCAGAAGGTCTGGAAAAAGGAACCACTCGCATGCTGCAGGGCAAAAGCTTCTGGGTTAGTTTAAGGTGGTGATGAAAGTGGGTTTTATGCTAGGCCACTGCTGAACACTTGTGTTTTCTTTCTCACTGTTTAAATCCAGCAGCTATGTCCAGCAGAAAATTGTTAAGGAACCACCGAGAGTGCCACAATGTCTTAAACCACCCCAGCTGTGAGGTTTGCGGCTAGGCATTCATTTTGCACAAAGTCTATTGCCGTAACAGTGACGGTATGGAAACTAACATTCAAAATGACCCAAAACAGTGAAAATCTGTAACTTCTCCTGCAGAGGTACTTTCGCAGCAGATAGACGGTTTCTGAGTTTTATTCCCTGGTTTGATTTATCTTTATTTATTTTAATGAGGAGGAAGCTAAATGCTTTCAGTTGAACTCTTTTCAACTTGAAAATCTTAATGTTTTGTGGTTACTCTCGACCAACTGTCAACAAATTGTTAACATTCCCAAAATAGAGTTAATGGTTTTCTATACATTGTAACAGTCCAAATAAAATGAATAAACACAATCGAAACTAAAACAAGAATCTAAACAGAAATCTGACATTTATCAAAATAATAGTTTAATATTGGGGGGGGTTGCTATTTTTAATAGCATTCAGCTTTTCAATTCAGAAAAAAATTTGAAATGCAACATTTCCCTTTGAATGGAAACCTCATTTTCCATCCAAAGTTACCACACCAAACCTAAATCCCCAGGCAAACAGAAGTGATGTCAGCTAAAACATGTGCCTGGTTATGAATGACCTATAAAAATAGATGGTATCAATTATGCTTAGCACCTTTGGGGAACAGTAATAGCATAACTTGCAGTAATTGCAAAATTATTTCTGTGTTATTAGAGTTTATTCTAACCAAAGCCAGGCTTTGCACTTGAAGGGAGATTTTTGCCGCCAGTTTTGATTCCCGAGAGAGCTGTATTTGGGAACAATTTTTTATGTTAAACGTGGCCAATTTTCGCAGTAGTAAATAGAGGGAACGAACGTTATGGGTCAACGGAGCTCGGGCCGCACAAGGTTCCCCCACACGGCACAACCTGGGTGCAGCTTGCGCAGTGAGGTCCAGCAGAGCGGGGCGGAAAGCGGCATTTTATGCTTAAACGCGGAGAGACGTTCGGAGATGGAGGGTGCGCTCGGGGGACCACGCACCCGCCCCGCCAGGCAGCGCCTGCGAGAGGCCGAGCTGCGGCCGGGGAGGCGGCTGCGCGGGGCCGCCGGCAGCCCAGCCCGCTCCTCCGCCGCGCCCCGAGCAGCGGCCACAAGCCCCGCCGCCGCCTCGGGCCAGGCCGGAGGGAAGGAGGCAGGGAAATGGCCTCCGCCGAGGCCCAGCGGCGCCAGGCCCCGTCCTCCCTCCCGGGGGACGCAGCGGCCGGGCCCCTCCGCAGGGAAGGGCGGGGGTCCGGGGGCGGAGGGCGGGGGTCCGGGGACGGAGGACAGCGCCCGGGCCGCCGGGGCCCGCGGCGGCGGCGGCGGCCCCCCCGCGCACGGCCATCTTCCGCCCAGGCCCCCTCGCCTGCGCCCGCCCGAGAGGCCAGCGCCGCTCTCGCCGCGCTCCCGTGCGCGGCGCACGGCTCGGGCCGCCCCCGCCTCCCCTGCCCGCGCAGGGCACCACGGGAGCTGTAGTCCGCCGCCCCGCCCGCCGGCCCCTCCGCAGCGCGGCGCAGCCGCCCCCGCCGGACTACGGCTCCCGGCAGGCACCGCGAGGGGGGCGCGTGCGCAGTTGGGGCTCTTCGAACAAAAAACCTCCCCCCTTCCCTCCCCCGGAGCGGTGCTGGGTTCAGGTTGAGAGGCTGCGAGGGGGAAAAGGGGGCCGTGTGCGGGCCGGGCCGATCCCAGCGCCTCGCCTGGCGCCCGGTGAGCCGCTGAGAGGCCGCAGGGCGCGAGGGGAAAGCGCCTTCCGAGAGCGGCTCCGCTGCGCTCGGCCTCTCTCTCAGCCCGGCGGCGGCGCCTTCTCGCCTCGAGCCAGCAGGACGCGGGCTGTCCGCTCCCGGCAGCGAGTGAGTGGAGCGCGGGCTGGGGCCGAGCCCTGCGCACGCCGGGGCGGGGGACGGGCGGGGGGCTGTTGTCCAGGCGCGGCTCCCCCCTCCCCGGCCGTTAGTCGCTCCCGGGAGCGCGGAGAGGGGTCCGTGCGGGGTGGGGGCAGACATCCGCCCCGGGCACCGCGCGCGGTGGGGGCCCGCAGCCCCGGGCGCTCCCTCGTCCTCCGCCCCTCGCGCCCGGGCCGGGTGTTCCTGCCTCTCCGGCCCTTCCCCGCCACTTTGTGCGCGGGGCTGGGGGGGGGGACGGGGCACCCCCTTCCCTCAGCGCCGCGCGCGGGGGCGGAGCTCCTCGGGCTCCCCCGGGGCGCGCCCCGCCCCCGCGGGTCCCCAGCCGTTGGGAGGACGGGGCGCTACCAGGGTGCTGCCGCCTCCCATTGGCTGGAAGGGGGGGGTGGGGGGCCGCGCACGTGCGGAATCCTGGCGCGTGGCGGCGGCGATTGGGTGCGGGCGGGGAGGGGCGGGGCGGAGTATGCAAAGCAGCCGGGGGGCGGGGCGGCAGGACCCCCCGGGGTGCCCGGCTGGGGCAGCCGCGCCCCGGAGCGGCGGCCTCGGTGGTGCGGGGGCCGCTGGGGGAGCAGGCCTCGCCGGGGGGCCCGGCCTCACCGAGCGGGGCGCGGGCTTCTCCTCGCCTCCCTGGAGCTGGCTGCCGTCCTCCGGCCTCCTGAGGACCGGTCAGTTCCTGGCTTTCCCAATTGGGGGGGAAAAAAAAAAAACAACAGCAAAATACCCCCAAAACACTCAAAATTCAAGTTGTTCCTTTGGACAGACGCTTAAAGCATGAAATCATCAGATGCTGTTAGTGTTAATGCCAGTTGCAGCTGGGATTGGACGTGTGGAGTGTGCTGACCTGTTTATTGTAATATCTCTATCCTCTGGTTTCTGACTGTGGTGGTTCAAATGATGTCGCTTAGGGGAGGGGAAAAGTGTGTTTGTGCGTGTGAGCACACGGATGAAAACTGAGCCCCCTCCCCTGGGAAAGTGCAAATTACTTAGGCTATATTGATAGAAGAAGTGCAATCTTATAAGGTATGAAGTACGTGCTATTACCGGTAGTACCTAGAGGGTTTTATTTTTTTCTTTCTCCCCCTCACTTTAAAATCTAGAGCTGTTTATCTTCTAACTTTCTATACGCAAGGCAGCTTAACTGTGAATTCAGTCTAGCACTTAGATTTGCCACCTGCAAGGTGAAACTTATGTTCAGGTAAACTGTCAGGGGGAGCAGATGCCCAGGGGAAAAATATTAGGGCAGGAGAGCTCTGCTAGGAGACCTGAGAGTTCACCTCTGGGAACTGGAGTGTTTGAGGCAGAAATCCAGCAAAGAGTCTATGTGCAGCGAAGTAGCCAGCAGCAAGGACTTCCATAGCCAGCAGCGAAGAGCTGGTACCGAAATCTCTCAACCTGATGTCTGAGGGAGGTCAATATACCAGTCGTGCACCTGTCTGGATGTGTTATATTATCTACCTCTCTGGGATTTAAGCATCGTCGTTTTTTTGGGTATCACCTTTTGTGTTCCAGTTCTTTGTTTGCAGGCTTCTACCAAAGGTTTGGTGCGTAAGTCGCATGAAACACCTGCACGGTGATTGTTTAATGAATGTGCCTACCCCTTCATAAGCTAATCTTGCAGCAGTGTCGTTGTCAGTGTGTATAAATCTTTGAGTTAATATCTCATAATAAGGAGGAGCTTTAGGCTGTAATTTTAAACGTGCTTAATTTTTGTTTCTGCTTGTCTAAACTTCACTATGCAATTAAAATAATAGAACTCCATAAAATATATAGAAAAAGAGAGCTTGTGAATCCATTAAGTAAATTTGGCAATTTAACAGGGGTGGGGAAAGATATTTCTAGTATTTGCTGTGTGTTTAAATTCTACTGCTTTGAGAATATTGTGTACAAATTTTGAAAAAGCTTATCTTTTTACAAAACTGCTTGAGCCTTTTGTTGAAAAGTAGTAAAATGTTGCAGTTTGGATTTTTGGAGTTTAGCAACAATGTTTTATTTACCTATGCAATTGCAAACACTTCCCCCCCACCCCAAATAAAAAGGAGAGAGAGAGAGACAGCAAAACTCTTGTTGTGCATCAGTTCAAAATCGAGATCTTTTAAAGATCCAAAGCGTAGTGTAGCACTTCAGACTAGCCAACATGGCAGTCTTGGTGCTTCTACAGCTTGGAAAATCACAGACATTACATCCTTTCTCTGCTTCACTCAGCTCGGTGTCTTGGTCCAGGATTTCTTATCACCTGAGTATATGGCCTGGTAATAGGCTATTGGCCACTCTATCTTATCATTTGGACATGAGAACCTTTTCGGAGAAGTTTGGTTGCAACTTGCATCCTTCTGGAAAGGGTGTGAATTTGTATTTTGCTGACAAAAAATTATTGACAAATTCTCAAACTGTTGCTTATGAAGTTGCCTTTGTGTGTGTCTGGGATCCTATTAGCAAGGTGGGAGAGAGATTCCTAATAGGACCGAGATAAATGCTGTGATTCAAGGAAGAACATGTGTAATTGATGCCATGGGAATTGGTGTTCTGGTTCATTTGCTTAAATGCACAATGATAGGAAAAGAGGAGAGAGATGCAGAAGGAACTGAATGACCAAACAGAGGGGACTGGTTACTGCTGGAGAGTGGTAGGAATACTGGTTTCACAGATTTTCCCAGAGTGCATTAATACGTGCAGTGATAGACAGCACAGCGTGGTATGGGCACGTGAGCTGAACTAGACGAAGCTTTTGTGCAAAGGTGTGCTGTTCAGATGTTGGCTAAAAACTGTTTGGAAGGTTGTTTTTCTTCTTTTAGCTGAGGCATTAAAACACAACTGGCTGTTTAGTGTTGATTTGCTCTTTGTGAGAACCCCAGAGGAATTAAAGGGATTTTCAGTTTTCCCTTAAGCTGATGGAGCCTTTGTTTCCTGTGAACGTTGCAGTGTGACATAGAAATCTGAAGGACTGGCTTGCACTGGTGAGGACAAAAACTTCTCGTGCTGCGAAAGGTGTCAGAAACAATTTCGTTGTAATTGGAAAAATAACGGTAGAGTTTAGACTAGTTCACTTCTCAAATATTATGTGTTAGTGATGATGGACACAAAGAACTAAATAATTATTTAACATGATCATCATGTTGACTAAGTAAATATAATTATACTGGTAAAGACAGAAATTATCAGATGGTCAAGACTGCTGTGATTAATATTTCATTTTGCTTACATGGTTTAACTACAATTCATGAATATGTGGGTGCTGCTGTAGGACACTCTGCATACTTAAAAAATAAGTGGATTTGTTCTCTGAGCCTGTCTGGCTTTAATAGAGAAATGAAGTTCTATCTTAATGGCTAACATCTTAGTTACTCCAAATTAGGTGATGCATCCATTTTTACATAATTGCCTAGTGAGGTATCAGTTAGATACTGAATTTTATCTGAAACATTGCGATTATGACGTTTGTTTGTATCGGAGCATCTAGAAATAGTGAAAATCAAATTTAAGTATCTCTTTGCAAACATGATTCTGCAGGCTTATGAATGAGAGAAATCAGAGGTGCTTTTAAAGTAACCGTTGCTGGAGTTGCATTTTACCCTTTTAATGCTTCTTAAGGGTAGCAAAGATAGGAATCATCTAAGCTGGCTAAAAGATCATTGCATACTACTGAGTATCCTAAGAGTACCTAGCAGAATGGGATCTAATTCTTATTTTTTTTCTTTTTAGGTGAGTCTTGGAGCTATGTAATGAACCGTGTCAACCCC
>NW_020448308.1:2710323-2794213 GCF_003343035.1 Apteryx rowi
TGCTGCTGTTTTAGTGCAATTTTGTGCTATTTTTGCATTATTGGGTGTGCTGAGCACCAGGTGTCTCCCCCAGGATCTTGAGATGTTAGGGGCCCTTGTTCTTTCCTGATTGTCTTTGGTTACTACCCTTCTGCTTGACTGCCCTAGGAGAAAAAAACCAAAAGTCTCAATCTGTGAAGGCTACAGCAGGGATTTAGGGCAGTGTATTGGTTTACAGAAAGATCATATTTCTGTGACTGGCACAATCCCGCGAATGGCTTCATTAATTTCATCAGGACCCGGTATTGTAGGTAGCGCAGCTGGTTAGCTTTGTTTGGGTAAGCCACCTTCGTGTGGAACGTGCAGTACTGCGTCTTGTCGACTCTGCTGCTGCTGGTTAAATCCCTGCAGCGGGAGCTGGATTGAAATGGCGACAGCAAATGTCCCAGCTGCTGCGTTTAATGGGTCACCGTTGCTGAGCTTGTAACGGTGTCATATATGAGTGGTAAGAGCGTGCTTACCAAGAAACCTGCTACTCGGGTGAAATTGGTGAATACTGGTGCCGTATTCCTGGTATCACAGTATAGAAAGCAACACAGCTTAAGATTAGAGAGAGATGCATAATTTTTAGCAAAAAAGCAAGAAGATTGACTTTAATTGTGATTTGTAGACTTTTCCTGAATAAGCCACTCTCTGCTGTTCCTGATAACGGAGGCTGGAAGAAAAAAGCCAACATAGATGCTTCAGGGAGCAGTGTGGAGTGGGGCAGTGCGGAGCCTCCCCAGCACAGTAGCCCTTGTTCAGGGCTGCTCCGCTCTCCCTGAGTGTGGGGCTTTGCGGGAGGGCTTAGTAGCCTGGGAGCGGTACTAGCTAGGAGCTGGCCCTGTGCCTTAAGTGACGCTGCTCTTCAGCCGATGGGCCTGGGCTCTTGGGGTATGTGCTGCAGAGACACCCCGGTACCACCAGATGAGCCAGCTTACACCTGGAATGGTTGACACTAAACTGGAGGAGATAAACCCTGATGGATCTGAGCTGACTACATGCTGCCTGGTATCTCCATATTGCCTCTCCTTCCTGTTCCTGATTCTCCCTCTCGTTTTTGGTGTAGGCTGTAGGCAGAGTTAAACCTTGCCAGACCTGCTTCTGCTTCTTTGCTTTGGCTGTGAGCTGCCTCTGGAACATCTGTAGCTGCTTTTGTTTGGTGTAGTCCAGTGGGATTTATATTTCGGACCAGTCTGGCTCTCTACGGAGGCAACTGGGACATTGCTTATCCAAGTTGATTCATAATCCAGATGAGCTGAATGCAGATAGTGAAGAATCGGCAGTGTGTTTGTGAAGGAAATCCCAGATACTTTGCTTTTATTTCTCTTGGGTTATGGCTAGTGAGAATATTTTTCTTTCAAAAAAGTTGTGTATATTTGGAGGTGGTGTTGTCACTCGGTCTAAGCACCGTTGTCATCAAGTTTGCTGTCTTTGTGCTATGCATGAGCTCACTAGTGCTAGGAATGAACTGAAAACTGCCTATGAGATTTGTGTAATTTTAAAATGATTCCCAAAATCTCATGACAAGCAAAAAGACATCATTTTACCGAGGCTGCGTGGGTCAGCTATGAACAAGCTCTGGGGGCGAAGGTGAGAACCTTCTAAACCTGTTCTCCCTGCAGCTGGAGCGCATGTGTTAGGTGAAACCAGAAAAAACAGTGGTAGTAGGTTCACACCCCAACAAAGCTGCTGTGCTAGGTTAGCTAAGAAATGTCAGATTTAACTCTTATTGAAGCATAGTATCACTGATCTAAACTGCAGGAAAAATACAAATTCAGAGCCAAGGTCTGTTAACAAGACTCATTTGCACTCAACGGTTAGCTTGTGAGTGTTGATCTGTGCAGTTATGGGAAAGAACAAACTTCAGTCCTTCATCAGAGGGGCAATATTTGGGCAGAGTAAATGCACTGAAAGGATGTTTAGACGCGGAAGACAAAGTTGAGGGATGAAATCTGTACCAGCCAAGAAGCAGTCTGGCTTCCAGTTATATTTTTAATGCTATATTTTGTTATATTGCTTGTTGTTGCAGTTTTGTAATGAAGTGCATACTCCCCTTCCCCCCCCACCCCCCCCAGCAGCAAAACTAGTCCGTGGTGGTCTAGCAGAGGCTGCATTTCTGTCTCCCAAGGAGCAGCAGATCTTGCAGTGGTGTGTAAGAATGAACTCAGACTCGCATCCAGATGTATCTTGGTGTTCTCGGGAATTGCATCCTTTCTACGAGTGTGGCAGGGTTTGTTTCAGTGTGTGCAATGTGAGGTGGTGGGTTAGTAGAGGGAGATGTGCTTTGTGGTTAAACAGCGAGTTTTCTGGAGAGTAGCAGACAGCAGAGAGACAGTTTGTCATTTTGGGAATACTCATTTGCATTATATCTGATGAAGGGTAAAAATATTTTGCTATTGCATGTTAAAACTTCTTTCTAAGAGGAGCATATTCCTTTTTTTTTTCTCCCTAGTTTTTCCATCCATGTTTTCTATATGCTTAAATAACTTTTCTTCATGAAGCTGATATCTTTCTTTTGCTTCCATGCGTGCTGCCGAGCGACTGTTAGAGGGTATCTATTACTGGTGGGTTTATCAAGATTGGCACGTGTGCTCTTGTATGAGCGTAAGGAAGATGGAAAGTAACTGTCTTGTGGTTTAGTTTTTGCTTGCCTCAAATATTTTTATTTCTTGGCTCCCAAAAGTAGAAGCAAGCAATCAGCATGTGGAATGAGATACAGCTTGGTTTGATTTAACATTCCGAGAGCTACTTTTTTTGTCATTATTTTACCCCTTGTAAAAGGAAAAACACAGATTTGTTAACCATTCCTGCCTGATGAGGTGGTCACCATGCCACGGAGTTAAGTGCTACGTCCTTGGTAGTCTACCAGTGTTTTTTGTAATGGTTTATTCTTTGTTACAAGCCTTTACTTGGGCAAAGGCTGATCTTGGCACAGTCGCACCAAAGGATTTATGGATATTTATAATAAATATTAACTGATCTGGAAGTTCTTTTTTGGCAATACGTGATTAAGGCTAATAGATGCATCATGAGTGGCAGCCAGCTTTTAATTGTTCAAAGAATGGATTTAAATTGCTCTTTTTGTGTAGTACTTTGATAATGGATAAGGTATTATGCTTTTTCATAGCTTTGCACTGGGGGTTTGCATTGGGCAATCGTGTTGTCACGCACATTTTAAGGGCCTAATCTTGGAGAAACAGCCAGGTTCATTAGATCTACTGAACTGTATCCTACTCTTTCTAAAAATAAACGGTGTCCCAATGCTATAGATGGGGATAATGGAGAAAACTTAAGTTTGAAAGGGAGAAACTGGTGAAATTTGAAAAGTCGTTCACATGTGACTTGCTGTTAAGCAAGTAGGAATAAATATTCTCATGCTGGCACAGGGCAACGGGATGTCTCTAGATTCAATATTCATCTGTCACTGTGCAATCTGGTTACTCAAGAATGAGTATCCTAAACATGCAGTGCACTAGACTTCATAATTTTTTTGGAAAGAGCCTTCCCATTTGCATTAGAAAATTAGTCCTATACCCAACTTCTGATCCAAAAGAAAGTCCCAGATGCTGAGGTTGAGGTCTCATGGTCAACAGCAGGGCTGCTTAGGATGTGCCGTCCTCTGCTGTGCCAGGACAGTTGTGTGTGCGGCTGTGCAGTGAATGAGATCAGGGCCTGCTCCTGCAGAGCCCTTCTCCTCCCCTGTTTCCTGGATAAGCTCCCGGACTTGATTAACTGTGCATCTGCGGAGCAGAAACAACCTTCCAGGAATGGGAACAAGGTCTCTTGGAAATGGGGCATATTTTCCAGCCACCACTAGCTTAGGAGGTATTAAAGTGACCAGAAGGACTGCATCAGATGGTGAGTAGAGGCACAGGAGGAAAGGGGGAGATTGGGAAGAAATATGTAGTTACACTCCAATTTCACCTTTAATTTCGGATTACTAAGGTGCTATCTTAGTCAAAAAGCTGTAATGTTAAAAGCCACTGTCAACATCCTAACCCTCAAAGGAGACTGATGAAATGCTTTCCAAAGATGGTCTTGGGAACACTATTAGAAACCAAAAGACATGGCTCAATGAAGGTGGTGTTTTTTGTTTTTTCTTTTGTCACATCATCTGTTTCACCTCTGATATTCTGCAGGCAGTAAATTACCTGCCCCCCTCCCTCTGGAGGATAATCCCATCATCCTCTACCTCCCCATCCCCAAGTGACTTGGCCACAGCTGCCAACTAACCTTGTTGCAGGTCATCGAAATGATCAACTTTGTTCAACATCTGTTCTTCCCTTTATACTCTGTCTTAGTAGCTTCTTTTTCAGACCTGAAGAGGGACTTGTGCATCTACTCTACTGCTTATTAAACCTTTTATTGCCTGCATCTTCAGATGGCTGCTGGTTGTGTCACTGCCAATTTATCCATAATGTGCTTTTAAAGGTGTTTAAACCTCGCTGACCTGTGTCTAGCGAGTCGGAAGGCTTCTGGATGTCTGTTGTTGTCAGCTTGCAGGGTCAGTGATGAAGAAAAAAATGCTGCAAGGCTTAATCCATTTGAAATGGGGCTCTTTCACTCCTTCACGAGTGCTAGTATTTTTTTTCCTAATGCAATCTGAAGTGCTCTAAATCCTTTCAAACAGCAAAGTACCATTTTTCTCCAAAGTATGCGTGTATTACCACATGCAATGGTTATTTGTGCTGCCCTGACTTGTCTGCGCGTTTCGCAGGATACACCTTTAAAATCTTGAGCCACGCTGTGGGTCCAAATGCTACGGGAGCTGCAAGGTGTTTGAGACCTGTTGTGAAATGTCTTATTTGTCTGAGCTATCTTGAATTTTGAGGGGATTTTCTTAAGACTTGCACATGGAGTTGTAACAGCTAAATCTCTACCAGTTCTTTCATCCTCCAGGCATGTTAGGATATTGCATTAAATACATGTAAACATAACAAGTTGCAACACTCCAAAAGAAAAATGTGCTCTTAGCAGCTGTTCAAACTTAATTCTCATTATATTCATTCTTTTCTATAGATAATTCTGCCAGCAAAAGCGTAAACAAGTCCTGATTATTACTTATATCTTAAATAAGCTGAAAGTCTCCTGAATGACATAAAGAAAATAGGTTTAAATCTCTCTTTTTTTTTTTTTGTATCGCTTCTGAAACTCAGTTTTTAATTTTAGCGCTTTAATTGGGACTACTTAGCTTTGAAACTAATCCCACAACTGAATAACGTGCAGATAAAAATGTCACGTTCTGGTTGCTGATACTGTAGTCTCTGATGCCATAATTTTTTGCCACACTGTGATAAACATATGCTGTAAATTATAGGGAGGGTTGTTCTAATACCTATGTCATAACTGCATTTTTTTTGTTATTCTTCTTGTAATGGTATACCATTACTATACCATTGACCTTTTTTAAAAAATTTTTTTGCTGTGCTTTTCTAGACTGCTGAAGTTTCAAGCATGCTTAGAAAGAAAAATCAATATAAATTCACCTAATCGATTAGTATGCATCTTTCTAGGCACAAAGGGTTTGTGGTCTCATCATGGTCCGACGTTACAACTTTTGAACACCCACTTCTAGCTTTGGATGAAACAGCAGGAAGTATAAAAGAATAGAAAAGTGAACAGTTCTTTCTGTTACTTTCTCTGTGTATGTTTGCTCATGTGGGGGTATTCTGGATTTTTAAAGTTTTTTTTTTTTATCCCCTTTGTTTATTTGTGTAAGGGAGGATTTAGTTTTCTTGCACTGTTGTGTATATCTGAACAGATTTTATATTTCATTTTATAGGGGGAAAATGGCCCAAGCTACTGCACCAGCAATGTCCATCCACGATGAGGACTCCTCTGAAAGCAGGATGGTGGTTACATTCCTCATGTCGGCGCTCGAGTCAATGGTTAGTAGAGACAGTTAAGCAACTGTGTCACACCCCTGTCTTGGCACATGCAAGATTACACCAGTGTCTTGCCTCCTGCTGGGGAGGGGAAAAAGTGTGATGTTATACCTGTACCTTAGGGTGTGCTACTTAATTGCCTGTTATTGACTCTCTGCTTGTGGAGATCCGTGCTAAGAGTGATCTTAACAGCCGCCTTGTTTCTCATTGTGCTGTGATTGTTTTAACAATTCTTTTGTCAAATAAACAAACTGGAAATACTTCTTGATTGATTAGAGGATAGTTAAAAGGCAAGAATGTATTCTGGTGTGATCTTGCACACAGTCGGTCTTGGGGCTTATGCCTTATCTGCAGATGCTCTAACATTTCCACAAAGCTTGTTCAGAAAACGCTTGTGTTTAAGTTGGCATATCCCCTGTTTTGTGGAAATTTAGTCCCACTGTGTGGTGGGACTTCAGGTTGGTCAGAACTTTGAGGGGGAAATGCCTGCACTGCTTCCATAAAGTTGAGACACTGTCAAAGACTTCATTCTCTGTAATTGTTGTATTCAATGATAAACAAAAACAAGCCTTTCTTTTTAGCAGTGAAACTTTGAGTGGTATGGTTATAAAATAAGAAAATTGGCTTCAGACTCTTTTTCCCAACGGGTATGTTCTGTTCCTACAGCCTTTGTGTGTCAGGCTTTTCTCACGGTGCAGCAGCTGTTGGTGTCTTTCTAGGCTGCAGCAAACGCTGATCATCTGAGTTCCTAGGAGAAGTGGACTTTCTGTGGTCACTTCTTGATGATCTCGCTGTCTTTCTCAGGATCTTCCTGTCTGACCCTTGCACTGCAGGCTTCCTGCCTTACTTGCCTGCTGGATGTTTCTCCCAGCAGAACACACCTCGTTGTTTATAGGGAAGGTGCAATCTTTCCCTTCTTCTAGAGACTTCACTTGAGCCAGAGCGCAGCAGGCAGGGTAAGGCAGACTGCAGGCAGCCTTCTTGCTTGCAACCACACCTTTCCAAACAGACCACAACTTGTATTAACACAGTGTGCTGTGAATGAGAAACTCATATAGGCTCTGTTGAAAGCTGAAATTGGTATAAAGCACTCAATATGACTGTGCAAAGGGGAAGTGATAATTTCCAATGGATTGACTTAATAAATAATTTTAATTAAAACCAGTACAATTGCTGGGTCTAGACGAGGCCTTAATTTCAGTAATGCTTCTGAAATGCTGTGAGATTCTTGATGAAAAGCACTCCAGAGGTATAAATTATCCTTCGCCTAATGGGTGATGTTGTGTTACTTGCAGCACCTTCTGAGGGGTGGATGGTGGCTGCAGAAGTAATAAACTGTTTTACTTAATTCTACGTACGTTTCCATTAACTACACTCTTAACTGTGGTAATAAAAGCTTTTTTGTTCTTTCTCTTTATAGTGTAAAGAACTTGCCAAGTCCAAGGCAGAAGTTGCCTGTATTGCTGTATATGAAACAGATGTGTTTGTAGTTGGAACTGAGAGAGGAAGAGCCTTTGTCAATTCTAGGAAAGATTTTCAGAAGGATTTTGTTAAATACTGTAAGTTTCAACATTGCATTTTTGTATTTCACAAGCTACCTCATGTATATTGCATAATACTAATATCTTTTGGGAGCACGGTTCAGTGTATCGTAGCTACATACTATAAGTATGTTAGCTGTGGAAAACCAGCTGTTCAAGAACAGAAACTGTGATTAACAGTGGTCTTGTTTAGAGTGTTATTTCAACTGTGGCTGACAATGTTTTTGGTTTTTCTTTTATTTTTTTTAAAGAACATGAAAAACTATAACAGTAAGTGTTAGACTGTCCACCCTAACGATATTTTCTGTGTTTGCTAGTGCATGTTAATTCACCTTTGCATCCTCTCTTCCAGTCTCCCCACCCTTTCTTCCTCTCATTAAGGTTAGGCAGGGCACTGAATAGGTAGTGGATGACTTCTCTCAGCTCGAATGGTCCTTGCTCTTCAGATTGCTTCATGTTTCCTTTAAAGCAGATGCATATTTTGGACCTATTATTGGCATTACTATTATTATCTTTTACCTTGGGGTTTTTCTTTTTCTGTCTCTGTAGTTTAGTAGACAGAAATAAGCCATTGTGGTATGGATACCTAAAATTACATCTGTATAATGTTTGTACTGTTTTAACAACTTTTTAAATGCATTGCTACAGTAAAATGGTGAAGTTTTTGTGCATATAAAACATGGTGCACTGAGTACAAGACAATTTAAGAGTTAGCTTTCACAGATTTAGTGACTCTTTGGGGCAGTGCTGATGTGCTCATTTAGGAAAGTGTTGCTGAGGGACACTGCTTATTCATTAAAGAAATGTATGTTTACCTGCCTAAGGGAAGGGAGAAGATATAGGTCAAGAGCACGGTATGAGGGAGGATTCAGTCTGTGAGGGGATTTAAAAACAGTAGCTGTAAGATGTTGTGCCTTGACTAATTGAGCACTGCTTGAAAAGCAACTGTGTTTAGTCTGTAACAGCAATTTGCTCCTAAAAATGTTTTTGCTGCTAGCTAAAATTGTCCTGCAGAGTTTGTCTGAAGGGTTCACATGTTCATGGTGAGGCTCTGGATTTTGCCAGTGTCATACATGCTTGGATAGTGACTTTCTGAATTCTGGGGATTTCAGGTTTTCACCTGGCTTTATTTCCTAAAGGGCTTCCCTGAAAGCCTAGAGATACTGTTTTATTGACAGTTTGGTGGCACTTCCTAGACCCTGATATACCAGGGGCTCTGTATACTTACATGGTGAAACTGGGGACATCTTCTATAGACCGGAAATCTGGAAGATCTGGTAACTCGTGTTTGATCTCCCTGGCAGGTCTGTAATTAAAGGAGAGAGAGCAGTCTTAGTTCTGGTTCTGCACCCCGGGATGCCCTGGCATCCTATCTATGCTTGTGTTTGACTGTATCAGCGGTGGTTTCTACAGATACATGCATATGTTTAAATCTTATGTTAGTTCTGATAATCCAGATCCTTTGTGTTACTCCAGTTACAAGATATTCATGCTTGGAAAGTGTTTTTATACTGTCAGGTAGACCAGATTAAACAACATTCACTTTAAAAACAGTATTTTCATTATACTTTCCCCAGAACACCGTTATGGTATAGATCTGTGTGAATAAAGCTGCCTAACTTCAGATTCAATGCATTTGCGTTCCATTAAGTGCATATCGCCCATAGTTCCTGGGGAACTGTGATGCTGGAGTTCCAGTTTTCCCCTGCTGCTAGCAAAGATGTTGCTCACTGTGATGTTGATATTCCAGAAAATTTGATTTCAGAACATCAATTTTTAGGAATAATAGTGTCATATATTTCTGGGAATGTTGATTCCATCACCACTTCTGGCAATTTTGAGCAGGTCATGAAGTTTATAGTTTAACATCTGATCTAAAGTTCAGAACTGTGGAGGCAACAGGTCCTTTTCCCTCACGCGTTGTTTCTTCGCTTAAATGTGAAAGTTAGCAATAGATGATGTCAGCTGCCATTTTATTAGGTTTTTCAGAAAAATCAGGAAAGTCAGTTCTGTGTTGGTTTTTATAAGCTGGAATTGTGCCCTTTTTGTTCCTTTATGATTAATAACGGCCTCCAAGAGATTCTTACCATTGCTGTTAAAGTTAAATTTTTAAAAGTTGAGCTGCGACCTCATTTGAAATATATGTGTTGTGCTGCTGACAAAATTGAGAATTATCTATGCGTAGAGCACTTGTGTGGATCTCTCTTAAGTATGTAAACTGGAGTGTATTTACTAAGTGTTCCTCTGGTAATGTCTGACTTTCTCCCTTTTGTGAAAAGCCTTTTCAGTCTTTGTTTCTACTTTTCTCATAGCCCCTTCTTATATTTCATGCAAATATGAAGAGTTTTCAGAACTTGGAGGGCTAAGGTTTCAGACATGCTGGTTTTTTTAGTAATGAGTATAACTTAGTGGGCTAAATTGGTAGAATATATATTGCGAAGCAGGTTTGTGAAGGAAGTAGCATATGCATTTTCTAGCAGTATAGGTCTGATTAAAAATAACAGCAGTTCAGTGAGCAGCGGAACTGAAGTCTGGTTTCCTGTGGCTTTCATTCATAACGACTTTCTCCCACATGGATTCTTTAATGCCTAGTTGCATGGGGAGGAAGGAGACTTGCACGCATCTCATGTACCTTTTACCTTAAAATCATGCAGGTTTTTTATTTTTTATATATATAAAAAATAAATAAATTTATATATATAAATATGACACATATATGAATTTTTAACATTAGTGTCTGCCATGTATGGAATGTGGAAGAACCAGACAATAGGCATTAATGATTAAAACAAGGTCAGACAATATATTTTGAATTGTGCTCGATTAAGATGGCTGTGAACACTATGCTACAGTGAAATGGTGCGTTTCAGTCATGCCTCATAGTATAAAACTATGTTTGTACTTGTATGCATGATGTATAACTGACCATGCAAGTTACATTAAGACTGTATAAGTTTCTCTTGTACATAAAAAGAATATATTCTTTGAGTGCCTGTTCGTATACAGAATATGAACAAGCATGGATATTTGAGCACTGTAAGCTATCAAGGTCATACACCTCTTGCCCTACCAGTACCTCTTTGTTTTAGCTGCTGTTCCATGCTGAAGTGTATTGCTCGGTCCTCAGTTCCTTGGTGGCCTGCAGCAAGATGAAATGCCTTGTTGCTGTCTTTGGATTGCTGTGGAGTTGTGGGTTATGAGCCATCCTGAACAGGAGGCTTGTGCCTGGGATGCCTCAAGAGCACTGTTCCCTTCATGTCTTCATCTTTGTCATCCTGGCAGTTTCCCTTGAGGTTTGGTCAAAGTTGATACTGGCTCTGTGGAACTGGCTGTCATTCAGATGGAGCTGGAGGTGATGATAAAGCAAAAGAGGCATCAGCTCATCCCCTGGTCATATTTGCCTGTCAGAAATGGACTTTTGGAAGGGCTTTCTGACATGGAAACACGTCTTTGATCATCTGCTCTGGACTTTGAAAGAGATTGCCCAGCACTGTGCATTCCATCACATCTGCTAAGGACCTCATTATTCTCCAGGAGTCGTGGTTGCCTCTGCCAGCATTTCCACTGGCACCAGCTGTTGCACCATCGGTATGTAGGCCACACTGAAGCATAGTCCTGCTGGTTCTGCAGCTTTCTCTCACCTCTTCCAGTCACGCTGTTTCTTTCTTCTTTGGTGTCAGGGTTCTGGGCTCACTTGCCTGAGGTGGGGCCATCTTGCATCTGTAGGCTATTCATCCTGGATGATAAGTCCTTTATTTAAGGAGCCTTGGTTTTCCTTCTGATGGACTCAGGGTTCCATGCTGATTTTTAGCAATGCATCTGGTATGGGCCAGAGTTCTGCTCCAAGTCCAGCTAGAGACTTTGGCCCAGAGTCTTTCATTTTTCTCATCTGTACCTCCATGTCCATCCAGCCACAGGTTGCAAGAATTCCTTGTAGCTTCAAGAATGATCAGAATCCGAATGTTTTTAATGGGCACAGCCATTCCTCCTGCTAATGATGAATGAATGACACAAGATGCTCCAAAGACCTTATGGAAAAGATTACTCAGCTTTGGCTCCCTAATATCTTTGGTCACTGGATTACTGTTCCCTTTTGGATATCTTCTACCATCTTGTTCAGGCAAGTAAAATGACTCTTCCCATAAATTAGGCTATTGTGGACCTGCTTGAAGATCTGTGGCTAGGCTTCTGTCTCCTTGATTCCTCCTGGTCTCTGAGCAAGTATAAAGTATCAGGTTCTCTGGGGATTAGAGTGGATTTTGCCTTTTTTTTTTTTTTTTCTCTCTCTCATCCTGACATTGTTTCCTTATCTCTCTGATTTTGTAGCTAACAAAAAGCTTCAGCAGTTTAGAGGACAAAAAGCAAACAAAACAGAACTCTGAAAGACAGGATCTTACTGGTGTAGAAAGCAAACAAATAAACAAAACGTAGCAAGTCTTCATTTGGTTTGCCGACTGTTGAACTTCATGGAGCCTCCTGTAATTTCTGAAGCTGGCATTCTTGGTCTATGTAGTAGCATCCACTAGGTTCCCGAGAGAATTAAGCATCTCTCTGGCAGAGGGTCACATAATGTCCAGGGTCTTGCTCTGGTGGATGCTGGCTTCCTGCTCCATTCCTGTCTTTATGGCTATGCAGTGACAATCTGGACTTCAGGTTTTGGTTTCTACAGAAGCTGCTCTTCACTGTGCAGGATTTCTTCTCAGTAGAGAATGAGCTTTTTTAGCTCTAATAAGGCTTCTAATGCACAGAAGGACTCTAGAGCAATCCTTTAAACTTAAAGATGTGTGTACTGGCTTTTGAATAGTCAGTATGTAGATCTGTCAGCTACACTGGAGAGTCTGTCGACTTCATCCCATTTGTTCATCCCCATAGCCTGGAGGGTGCCTATATAGGACTAGATGCAAGTCTGTTACTACCTTGACTTCCTCTTCTGCTTTTGTCTTCCAGGCAGCATCTTCCCAGCTATGCCAGAGGGGTATAACTCACTTCTTTTGTCTTTGCTTTCTTTGTTTGCTTCAGTGCTAGAATTTTGCTAGACTGGGTGCTGTCTGTACTGGACACTGAAAACAGAATGTATCATTTCTTTATCTCAGTTTTCCTCTCTTGCTTGCTTTCCCTGTTTCTAGGGGTTCTTCTCATGAAATCTTACTCTTGCTGTTCTTTGAGTGACAGAACTGGCTTGCCCTTACATTAAAAATTAATGTTTAAAATACAACTGCACAGGACAAAGCTGTTCAGATGTTCTAAGAGGTGGTCTTCTGTCTCTAGTGATAATATCCACAGGTAGAGGGGAACTGTCACCAGTGAACAGAGTGCACTCCACCAGGGCTTGGGCCAGCTTGGTGGTATCACATATATAATGTCTAGATCCTGGACAGCTGCGAGGCAGTTTTTTAACACTCCGGATGTGCTTTCATCAGCAGTGATGGCATTGCTTCCTTCAAGAGATCTCGGCAGCAGTGAGTACAAGCTCTGTGGTTGCTGTCTGCATGATGACTTTCTTCTGGAGGAATATTTGACACTAGCTGGAGTCATCCCCAATGGAAAAGTACATATGGATAGTACACCCCGAAACTCCAGTTGTCTGTATGCAGCTTCTTTCTGTTGTTTGCTTGTCACAATCTGTCATATGCCATCTATTAGTGACAAAAGGTACATGTACTCCAAATAGCCTGGATAATAAGTGTTGGTCTTGTGTTTTTTGTTATTGTTTTTTTTTCTCTTTTAAACTATATGTATTGTGTGAAATCCAGTTGATGCTTCTCTTGCAGTTGAGGTTTAAAAGGTGTTAATATTCTCCACTGCATGACCACAGCTGCAAATACTTCCAGTATTGGCAATAAAAAAAGCAATGCTAGCCAACAGGGCCAGATTTACAAAGCTATTTAGGTGCCTAAAAAATATAGAGCAATACTTCTGAAAGTCTCCATGACACTTATCTGTAAGCATCTAAATAGCTCATAAATCCTGTATTTTGTCTTGAACTGTAGTGTTCCTCTCCCAACCTGCCCTTGCAGCTGGTGGAATGCAAAAAGCATGGTGTAGGTGCAGATGATTACTTTTTTTAACTAGAGCTCAGTAAACTTTACATCCTCATACTGTGTTGTTAATAAATATACAGTTTTAAGATGCTAAAGCTCTGATTGGCATGGTTTGCTGCTTTTTTCTTTTTTTCTAATGGATGAATTTATTTGTGTTTGATCCTAGCTGTGTATTGTCTATGTACTTTGGCCATATGCAAAACTGAACAGACTGATACTGCAGGCCTGAGGGTGTCACGCGCATACCTTATGTGTTTGGAAGATGATAGGTGGGAGTCGAGCTACAGCGGTGTGAAATATTTTTATTGACTCAGTAGCATCAGGTTAATTTTAGACTTGTGCTTAAAAATGTCTTTGATTAAGTCTGCTAAGATAGTCCCTAACACTGCAGCTTGCTACTTACTGTGTGCACCATACTGCTAGTCTGTACAGAGTCCTTTTATGATACTTTATTTGCATGCTGTAACAATGATGTAAATAAAGCATTAGAACAGCTGATCTGCTTCTTCCTAACAATTGTGACTAGCTCTGTTCTATAGGTCTTGCTTGTCTTGCCTGTGTTAATTCAGAAACAAAGATAAATAAATGGCATGTTTAGCCTTTCAGCTATAAAGTGGGATGTGTCTGACTTGAAATCAAGTGCACAACAGATCCACTGACCTGCATGAAAAACTCTTCAATATTTTAATAGTAGAAGTTGTTAGTGGGTCTAATTGCTATTGATTTGTATTTGTTTGTCCTTGTTATAATACCTAAAGGACAATCTTCATCTTCACTTCTGTCTTTGATTATATGCCAGAGCAAATAGTGAAAATGCCATTCTGTAACTAGTCAACTTTTTTTTTTTTTTTTTCCCTCCCCCTCCTTCTTTCTTTATGTCACTTGGAGGCTAATCCCTTGATACTAATGTAGCTAGTTAAAAATACTGGTTCTCTTTGATGTGTCAGTGGGGAAAAGGGTTTCCCACAGTCACTTGGTTGGCCCATAAACTATTTTGTGGTCAGCTGAGACTTCTGTGGCTTTGCTGCTCCTGAAGCTACAGAATATTTTGGAAGAGAAAGGATTCATTAAATCACTAGACATGCATCATCTGTGAAAGAAACAGTATGAGTCAGGCTGAAAACTAATCCTGACCAAATACTAGTGGATTTGGCACGTGTGCCATCACTAATGTTACCTATTTTAAATGAAGATTGGGGGCTGAATCTACTGTGCCTCTTGTTTCAGCTTTGGTGTTCCAGTGCAGTTTAAAATGGGGACAGTTTAACAATACATCCCAAAAAGAAAAGATGTTGGAATAGTGTTTTTTTAAAAGTGAAACTATCTAGATGCTTTAATATTGCCAAACCACAGCGGTTTTGCACCTCTAACTCTCAGACTCTTCATGCCAGATTTCCTTTCAGCTATTTGGGAGCGGCCTCTTTAAAACAACCTCTGCTGAATGCTTATTTTGTTTTGAGTATCTGCTGGAACAAGCCTTTCCCAGTCAGTTTTAATGGGAGCTTATTCAGCTCTGGCTCTCAGTTATGTTCCTTAGTTTCACTTCCCTTTTTGCAGCAGATGGCTTGGAAAAATTTGCACTTCTGCAAATTGCAGGAAGAGAAGAGGTAGCCAGCTGCTCCTGGCCTCCTGACTGCAGCCCATCACCCTTTCCCAGACTTACTGTGCTGGTTAACATAAGGCATTTGCTCCTACCGTGCTTGTCATTTAGGAGTTAAGACCTTGCATCCCCTTTTAGTGGAAGGATCACATAAGTGTTCCCATGTCTGTTTTATGTTGTCCCCTGGGTTGCATCATGCCTGTTTAGTGAGGTGTTACGCTAACCTGGTTGACTCTGCCTAGAGTTGATTAGGGCACGCTTTCATAATCCTTTTTGCTTTGGAAAGTTGTGGGCATGGTAACTGCAGGCTCTCTTGCGTATCTCCTTTCCTGCTCTTCTGCAGCTATCTGCGTAAGGTGTCCTTTAGCGTTTGTGCCTAGGCCTCTACGTGATTAAATTCCTAGCACTGTGATTTAGTTGTGGGAGTTCCTATATTCCTAGGACATTACAAAGATGTATGGAGTGTCCTCATTGCTCAAGTTCACAAGGTACCTTCTCCACCTTTTTATTTAATAGAAAGTATGCAGTTTCCGATGTTACTACTGGAAAGCTTAGACTTTTTCTGCAAGCATCACAACCACCTCCAGCACTGCTGTTCCAGCCTTGAAGCATTTACATCACTTTGTTTAGCAGAAGCATTAGTTCACATTTGGCCTCTGTTTCCACCCCTTCCCCTAGTTTGGAGGGGAGTTATTTGTTTGTTTTTTCCTGTTGCAGTCCTAACTGCTTGATAAAATGAGCTGTGTTTAGTCTTCAAATCCACAAGACTTTATATTATTTAAGATTTGTGTTTCAACCACTTTGTTTCCTGTTTGCAGAATGTAGCTATTAGTACATCTAACCTTAAAGACTGGGTCAGTTTTTTCAAAATAAATCACAGCTTATGTTTATTTAAAGAGGTAGCCTAGATGAGACATAAGATAACGTTGCTAGTACTTGCCCAATAGTTGTAGTTACAATTAGTAACAATAAAATCCAAAACAAATATCTGTTGTCTTTGTTATTGAGCTAGATCTGCGCTTCCCTCTCCCCCCACCTTGTTGTCTCCATCACTTAAATGGGTCAGCTTGAAACATAATGTAGTTTTTAAGCTGTTTTCCCCTCCTCCCCTCACTTCCCAAGTTGGTAAAAGGGCTTTACCTGAAGTGGGGGATGGTCAGTCCGCAGTTTCCTTTGCAGCCCTCTTCATGGTATTAGGGTTGAATTAATCTGTTAAGTTTTACTTTACCAGTAGTTTGCTTTGTCTTACAACTAAGTTTACCTCTTCTCCCAAGTGTTCAAAAGAAAAAGAAAAAAGCATTTTTCAAGATTTCTGTTGTATAGGGTGGACACAAGTTATATTTAAAGAATTTCAAAAGATCATTTTCTGCCTGCCTTTCTCAAGAGTTCTTACTTTGCTGTAACAAGGGTGCAGGTTTCACTGCCTTTGAATGCCAGCCCGCCTTTTTGACCTATAAAACCAATCAAGCATTGACAATTTGGACATTTTCTGTATCTCTAGATACGTGGCTTTGTCAGAAACAGCGATTCCTCTTGTTCATGTGCCAGTTCACTCTCCTTTTCTTTCTGGTGCCTTTGGCTTTAGCCATGCCCTGGCTTGCTCAAGGCTCTGCACTCTGTAGGTTTGTTTCAGATCTGGGTACCTGACCTCTCTTGCAAGGGAAGGCTCTGAGACCTTATTGGAGATGGGTCGCTTGAGTTGGTTAGTAGAAACCTTCCATGTTTCTGTCTCTGGCTAGCCAGTGAAGGGTTGTGAAGCTAAGAGTTTAGGAAGGCTGCTAAGGAAGTTCACTAATATTTCAGTGGAGACCACCCATCTTGTTCCTTCTCCGAGTTGCAAACAAACAGAAAATTATTGTAGATAGCTGATCTCTGGCTCCTATATCTGCCTCAGGAGTTTTGCTTTGCTTGTGGTTTAAGTGAACCTTTGATAATCATAACATGATTTTTCTTTAATTTGAGGTTAATGTCCAATTTCCGTAGCTGCAGACTTGGATGGCCTATAAAGTTTGTAGATGACCTGGGTTGACGTGTTACAAAACAAAGCAAAACACTATTTTACATACGTACACACACTTTCTCTCTTTGATTGTTGATATTTATTTTCGGGGAGTAGTTTTTCTTAAGTGCAAATGATAAAATGTATATGCGTGAGTGTTGTTTAAAAAAAAAAAAAAAAAAATTCCTGAATTTCCTTCCAAGAGCATCTCCACATAGATGACACTCATATTCTTATAATCACTTTCAGGTTTTCTGGACTTGCACCTGGGAGATTAAAAACCTTCTGATAGTATGCAAGGCATCTTGTAATAGTGTGGGACTACCTCTTTTGTTAGAGGAGTGGGGAACTCTGTAAACTTCAGCTACTCAATCCTGCCACCTTTTCTCTGTAGTTTGTGAGGCACCTCATCATCGGGTTGCATTCTTGAGGAGCTTTTCAGTTAATTAAACTCTTCATCTGCTAACACTTGAGTTTTTTGTCTCGGATTCTTTGGTGCGATGTGGACGGTGCTCCTTTTACGTTGTCTGTCTACAGCATATCCTGTTCGGCATGCTTTGCTCCGTAGGAGAAATGCAGCATTCCCCCTCCAACCAGCAGCTTCTCCCTTGTGTTTTGAAGATGTGCGCACTTTAGAGTCTGGCTTACTCTGCTGTACTCAGAGCATGTCTTTTGCTTTAGTGGACCTTCAAAATAGGTTTCTTATAATGTTTCTGAGCTGTAAATCTCTTCATTGAGTTATAAGCATAATAGCCACTATTTAAGACAGGAAGTTAGAGTCTGACGGTGCGGAGGTCAATGTGCAGCTATCTAATTGCTGCCATACTACAAGAAAGAATGGTAAATTGAAATTTTATCACTTCAAGTATTCAATTTTCTGTGCTATCACAAATGATACCCTAGAATTTTTGTAAGAGGACTTTTTTTCCTTTTAAAACAGCCTCTTCAGGCTTTAAAAAAAAGCATATCCTTTTCATAAGGCTGGCAAAAGCTGCATGCTGCTTGAGTGATTCTTTTCCTAGCCAAATGGTGGGCTGGACTAGCAAAACCAGTCTGCTGCTGTTCAAGACAGGTAAGAGGGTACCAAAACCAAAACCCCTGGGTAATACAAGAAGACAAGAGACACTCAACCATCTAGGGCCTCAAACTGCAAATCGAGGACAGTTACTAGTTGGGTCATTGTAATCCTGCTGGTTCTGGAATAGCTTTTGCAGAGCAATTGGACTAGCACCACAGTATGCTCCCAGCTGTGTACAACGTGGTTCTTTCACCATAAAACCTTCCCCCCTTATCAAACCATATACCCTATAAATACAGCCCCCACTTAGGATAGCCCTCCCCTACTTCCCCTCCAGCTCTTTTTGCAGGAATATTTATGTCCTTTACTCTTTCCATCCCACTCTTTGCCATGACTCTCTTGGGTTGCAGGAGAAGAGGAAGGGGGCAGCTGCCCTGGGCTTGACGGTGTCTCCAAATCCTCTATCCTGCCCTGGTATCACCACCATAGGGCTGTGGCTTAGCTCTTTTAGGCAGCTGTTGTAAAGCACAGATGCTCCAACCTTAGTTAACTTCCTGGTGTGGTTGACTAAACACATGCCCCAGGGGTCCCGTCTCCCAAGTCTAACCTGAATCCTGCTTCAGGAATCTCCTCTTGGTGCCCTAGTCATTGTGGCAAGAGCTTCTATAGAGCCTGTAAGTTGTGCATCCTCCAGTAAGAGATGAGGGAAGCCATGGCAGAAGAGCAGTTGCTGGTCCCTGTCCATGCTGCCAACTTTGTGTGCTGTTTGACTGGCAGGATCTTTGTGTATGTTTGCTTAAACTGATGATCTTGGGACTGAATAAAATGACCTTCTAGATCAGATTTGGGCTGTGAGGCTCCAGCAGAACATCTGTCTACAACAAAAGCATCTGAACTTAGTCACCTTAAAATTTTACCACCATTATTAAATCTGTGCATTCAATAATATATCGATAATCCTCTTTTACGATTCTGAAAGAGGTTGCCTACCAAACTGAATAATATTTCAATGCTTGCTATCGGTTTTGGCCTCCAGCTAGACAAGAGGCAGCGTGATCTTTGGCTACTCCTAGGCTTTTTGTATGGTGGTCGACTCACCTGTAGGAACATGCTTAGATGGCTGAGTGTCACCTGCGTTGCTGTTGGCCAGCTAGCCACTGTCCCTTAGCTGGCAAGTGGGCCACGTTGATTGAACTGAATTTTGCTGCTGGAGAGACGAGGAGGAAACAAACGGCTCCTGGGTTTGATCTGTTGTGCAGAGCTCTTATACGAACTTATTATCTTTGGGACTTGATCTCATTTGTCAAATTTGACTGCAACCGGCTGACAAATTTAATAGAGATTAGGGGGGCAAACAGATGCACCGTGTGAGCTCAGGAAATTAGATAAAGATCATGTAATAAAAATCAACAATAATGTCTTTTTCTAGATAAGCAGGAAAGTTCCCATGTCTCATCTTTGTTTTTTTTTCATTTTTAATGGCACACGAGCAGTGTCATCTTCTTGATTTTGTTTTGCTTATTTTTTAGAAAACGTTGGTATGCTTTTGAAAAGTTACTGACAATAAAGGCTTTTTCAGTGCATCAGCCTTTTATGTGAAAAAACATAAAGCAATATTGGATGTTACAATATGTGGAAATTTTGATAGTTTATCCTTGAGTCTACAGGCAAATCTTATGAACTGTCATTAATTAAGCCCCTGTGTCGTGGGTAAATAATATTTCCCTTTTGCGTCATTTTTGGTGTCATGGTAGGCCCTGCCAAATCCCATGTACTTTATCCCCAGAGAGGGCAATAGTTTCAGGCTCAAAGAGCTGGAGATTTAACAGTCATTCGGAGGTGGATTTCCGGGGCACAAAACAGGCATGTGATCCATAGAGGAAAGAATAGATACTTTTATTGAAGACATGAGTTTTTAAAATGATAAATGCATTTTTACTGAGTGTATTGCTTCTTCAACTCATTTCACTCTGTATTTATTATTGGTTGTTCAAATTAATGTTTATTTTCTTGTATTAGCCTAAATTACTATGCTAGCAGTGTTTGCAATGCAAAATTGCAGTATTTCAAACTTATCACTGTGTTGCTCACTGTGAAAACATGACACAACTTAAACATTGAGCATTCTGTTGTGTATGTATATGAACATGGATCTTCCTTGCTTTTTCTTTCATATGCAGAATATATCTGGGTTATTTTTGCCCATTTTTGCTGGGTGATTCTCAGTAAATCTTTTCAAGAGCCGAGTGATACAAAGCAAAGGCTGGTCTGAAATGGATCGCTTCCTTTTGCTATTTAAGATTGAAAGAGTTGTTATTCGTTCACTCCTTTTGCAACGACTTTTGCTGAAAGAAAAAGGTATAGGGGGCTTAGATCTCCTCATTATCTGTGCTGTGTGCTAAGGCTTGATTACAACTCCTCCTATTCAGCCTTGAGAGATATGTACTTAAAAATGTCTTTTGAAAGATGAAAGAGCTGTTTGTACCAGAAGTCAGATCCCTTGCATAAAAAAATTCAGTTAAGCACATACAGCATAAACAGAACAAGATATAACATAACTGCTGAGTAAGACATCAGGAATAGCGCTAGAGAGCTCCGAGACCCTCTATTCAGGCATTTTAACTTTTCCCCGGTGGCTGTCTCAGTCTTTGTTTCTTGTCAGCTTTGCATTTTTTTCCTGCTGTATTATGCCTTCCTGGGATTAATACAGTCTTTTCTACCTCTTCATGCAAAAACAATCTACTTGAATGTGTCCCTTAATTCATCATCATTTTTATACCTCAGAGGGTGATATTTATGAAGGTCATAAACAGCATATAATAATTATGGTGTAAATGTAAATTTACCCTTTGCCCATATATTATCGGCATAGATCAGTACATTTGCCCCTAAGGCAAATAAGTTCTTACGGATCTTCAGCAGGAAACCCTGTAAAGCGTCCGTTCCAAATTCAAATGACTTGGTACTGGGATTTTATTTTATTTTATTTTATTTTATTTTATTTTATTTTATTTTTATAAATAACTTCCAGGTGTTACAGAAGAGGAGAGGGCTGCAGAGCTGCAGAAAACAAAGACTATATCACCTGTAAACAGACTGACAGTGGATATTGTGGAACTGGAAGCTCTCAGAAAGTCTGTGGAGGACTTTTTCTGCTTTTGCTATGGTGAGTGCTTTTAAGTCTTTGGAATAGCTGTTCTAGATTTCTAAATTTTCCCTTGAGTTGGAGGGAAAGTACTGTATGATTTTGGCCTTCCAACTCTACTGCTATCAATGTGATAAGCTTAACGTTTAATATCAATTCTAAAACATACCTATATCTTGGATAGTTTTTGTTCTTCTATGTGTTTAGCAGGATGTGAACTTTGAGAATATTGCACAGAACAGCGTATTCAGTTTTCTTTTAAGAAAGTCTGTGTACCTCAGTTGGTTCCACTGCATGTTAACCCCTGCAATACTTGGTTTCTTGTACAGATATGCGTCTTTTCTTTTTCTTTTTAGCACAGATGTCAGGGTTTTGGTTTGCTGAAGAGGAAGCTTGTTTCCTCTCCAAAGTAAGGTTTTTTTGAAGGATTCATCTTCTAGCAAAGAAGTCATGTAATTACGAGTGTGCATTGGGTGTGTTTTGTTTTGTTCTTCCATGGATCCTACCTTTGGTCAATGGCTCTAAAGGCAAAGCTTCATGTCTTCCCCACTGAAGCAGAAAACAAGTTCTGCTAGACAAGGAGCACTTCTTTTGCAGTGCTCCTAAACTGTAGGGCTTGGAAATAACAGTGGGGGGAGATTAAACACAAACTTTTGGTAAGTTGCGTACTTTTGACCTCTCACAAATTTCCTTTTGTTTCTAGGTAAAGCTTTAGGAAAGTCAACAGTAGTCCCTGTGCCATATGAGAAGATTCAGCGGGACCAATCTGCTGTGGTAGTGCAGGGCCTGCCTGAAGGACTTGCATTTAAACATCCAGCAAATTACGATGTTTCGACCCTGAAATGGATTTTGGAAAATAAGTCAGGGATCTCATTTATCATCAAAAGGTTATTACTCACCCTTCTACTGGCCTGTTCACTTACATTTTTGGACTTAAATTCTACTTCTTTTTTAATTAAATACAGTGCAGCCTGTTTTACTTGAACAGGAGTGCCACCTGTTTAATGTTATACTACCAAGTAAGCGATGATATCTTTGCTAAAGCTATAGATTTTTCTCTTTTGTTTCAATACAGGCCTTTCCTAGAGCCGAAGAAACACCTAGGTAAGTTACCACTTATTTGGACTAAACAGAAACAGATTAGAATTTTGCTTTTAAATATACATTAACATCATGTCCAGTACTTAGCAGGGTAGCAATAGTGACACAAGATGTGAACGTTTGCATAGGGTGCCAAACTTTGCAGAAATTCTTGGACTGTGGTTTGCCTTACTTGTGGAACTATAACCTTTTCCTTTATGCATTCTGCCATGAATAGCTAATTGGAAAGAAAAATTATTCTATTGCATTCTTTGTCCTTTTACAGAATTTAAACTTAGTATGAATTAAATAGTATCCTCATTTTAGGGAAAGGAGAATTGAACTGATGAAAGACTGTACATTGCATTTTTAGAAGATGCATAGACTTTGCTGTGCTCAGTGTTCCAATACGTAGCTGATGTTGGTGTTTATGTCTCATTTTAAAAATTGATTTAATCTTCTAAAGTGGTTAGGTGTTACAGTGCCTCTGAAAGCTTATATATTTACAAAAGTCTGAGCTAGAGTGACTTTTATGAAACTGCAAAGATTCACTTCTAGCTTAGAAGAAATCCCTTTATGTTCCTTTTATGACATTGCTTTGCTTGCAACATTCATAAATACGAGATTTTGTTTTATGAAGAGGATGAAGCATGCTGGTTACCAGAATCTCTGTAGAAATATAGTCAAAAGAGAAAAGTTCTGCTTTCTGAGATGAAACAGGTAGCCAGCAGTTGTTGCTGAATTCATGAAATTAGAAATGTGTTGTCTGTGCCCAATAAGAAGACTAGAGAATGGGAAATTACAGAGTTTCCAGTAATATAATATTCATATTGAAAAGACAAGGCTGGGTTTCAGTGTGCTAAATGACTTTACAAAAACATAATCTACTTGTTTCTAGCTGTAACATAGAGATAAGGAATATTAAACCATCCACTGTCTTTTAGCAGAGTTTAGATGAAGGATTTCTTTAGATTTTTTCCAAAGATTTTTCACTTAGCATCATGACAGAGTGGTGAAAAGCATATAGTGATTGTGTACATTTGAAATAATTTTTAAGTGGAGTTGTTTTGTAGATTAATAAAGCAATTTAATGAGAGATGTATACTTTAGTTAGGTAAATACAGAAAATATGCACAGGTACTTGTCAAATGTGAACAGGTTTACTTCTTCAGGAAATCGATGTTTTTTAATTTGTATTTAAGGTAAATGGAGTACAGGAAACTCACAGATTGTCTTTTAATTTTTTAGGAGCTCATGTGGCAGATCCTTCACATTCAATTATACCTCCAGGCGGAAGGTGAATTTAAAATAATGTAGTTTTTTTGCCTGTCTTCAAGTATTTCATCTATTGAAAACCAGATGAGTTTGTGTAGTGTGAGTTGGTATCAGCTGTGTATTTTCATATAGCATCTTTCTTGTAATGTGCTTTTTTTTGTCCAACTGACTTTTGGATAACTTTTGCTTGCCTGGGATCATAAAAAAGCATGGAGCTGAATTTTCTTTTTTTGTCCGTTGTTTGTAGGGACACGGTTATGAGTTAAACAGATGGCAAAGTTTCCCCTCAGTTTAATTAGCCCAGTGAGCGTTCTTAATTCAAGTCTGTTAGTCAGTGATAAGTTTGTGATCTTTTATGATAGAGCAGTGATGGGGAACAGATGTAATGTTCCTTCCTTCCCCTTCAGTTAAAAAAAAAAAAAAAGAATTTTTTTTTTTAGCAAATGAACAGATTATGTCTGGAATAAATCAGAAATCGATGTGAAAACAGGGAGCAAATGGCAAATGTTTCTGTGCTTCTGAGTGCGCTTCTCATGAAATGGTAAACACGCTCAGAATATTGTGCACGTCCCAAGAATGCGGGCTAAGGACATTCCTGGCAATTCCCTTCAGTTAGTTCAGATAAGCCAAAATGTAATATCTTTTACTTTTGTTTTCCTAGTTTTGAAGCAATACAGCAAGTTTGATGTTACTAGACAGCACGTATAGCTGAGGAACCTTCCCCCAGTGTGGCATTTGCTCTTTATATTGTAAATGTGTTTGATTTGTTTGTCTGTTTTTGTAGTTGCCCTCCTATTCAAGTAAAAACGGAACCAAATGAGGATTCTGGTATGTTCAATATTTTGTCCTTCTTTGCAAAACACTGAATAATCAGTTTCTGTTCAGAAGGCTCTATTTAAGCAAGGATAGGAAGCACCAACAAAAAAAGCAGCAAAAAGCCATCCTTTGTGAGAAAGAAAAGCTTTTCTGTCCTAACAAAAGGCCACTTTTGAGTTGCAGACTTTATCAAGTATTTAAGCTTAGCCAAAAGGATCCATTTTCTGGATGGAGAAGATTTGTAAAATTTTGTAGACTAAAATAATTTTATCCTTGTAAATAATTTAGTTTTAAGTGATACAATAAAAATCAGGATTTTCCTTTTATTTGTTTTAATTCAAGATGATTTTATCCCTGATGTGGAGAGAAAATTTTGATTTATTTAATATTACTAAAATACAGTAATGCCAGAACTCTGAATACCATTTTGTAGCTAAAATGGAAATAAATAATAAAATGTGTTGTTTACTGTAAAAAAATGATCAGGCATTCATAAGTTCCTACGCAGTTAGGACGTGATCCTGCAAGGCGCTACGGTCTGTAGCAGAGCAATATTAAAGTGTTTGCTTTAAAATAAATGCGTGAATAATCCCATTAAAGCCAATGAGACTGAAGGTGTGCTTAAAGATAAGCTTCTGACTTTGTATTTTGTTGGGTTGGGCTACACTCCTCAGCACTTGCAGAACTAAGCTCTTAATGTTTCTTAATGTTAAGGTTTTCTGCCTTAGTTCTTAGCGCTTCATAACTTTAAACTTGTGGTCTGATAACCCTTAATGGTTATCTTTAATAGGGTAAGCCTTCACACGTACCCCACTTACGTGCTTTAGCTTAACATATATACAAAGAAGTAACTTTAGCTTTTTGCGAAGTCCATCAAAAAAGATTCTGAGGAATCAACTCTTTACTGTCTGTGTTGATAGGTAAACTCTTTCCAGTGCTGCTTTGTAGACACTTTAAGTAATTCTTCTTTTGTCAAAATGTTTTCAAATGTTTAGGGAATGCTGTGAAGGCATATGGAGAGAATAGCTCAGCTTAAGGAAACCAAGATCAGTTTAAGGCCCATAGTGTTGCTGCCTTCAGCAGTGCAATTTGGTCTAGACTGTATTTGAGCTTGGATGCATAGAGAAGTGAGCAGGAGTAGGTCAAGTAGTGCTTTTAGCATGAAAGGTGATAAAATCTTTCTTTTTTTGGCTGTGATGGTGGGCAAAAAGGAAGAAGAGGGTTTTAATTCCTCAGACCTGAGATAGTGTTTGCAAGGATGCCTAGTTTGCGGGGAAATGTTTAAGTCTGAGTCCCTTCTGATGTGGACCAGACATGAAAACACAAACACCAGAATGTCACTTTGCTTTTGTTGTTGTAGCCGTTCATCTCAGCACTTGCAAATCATTTCTTCTTTTTTGGAATAGAGACCAGCTGGAATCTTGGGGGTCCGTGTGTGTGTTTAAGAATCCAGTTCTCATTAGTGTCCATATTTGATTCCTCTGTTGCTTCTACAGGAATTTCTTTGGAAATGGCAACAGTAACAGTGAAGGAGGAATCGGAGGATCCTGACTACTATCAATACAATATTCCAGGTAAAGATACTAACTGTTGTATGTGGTTATCTCACAAAATCCTTGATTGCTAAGTGTTATTCTCGCTGTACCTCTCTTTGCTTTCTCCTGTTCTGTTAAAAATGTAACTGCTTAACTCTATTTGGATACAAAATTTCCATGCTGGCTACCATTAAAGTTAATCTGAAGAACAGGAAGAGATCTAAGGTACAACTTCAGCAGACCCGTGTGTGTGTGTTTAGGTTGAAGGAGAAATTGCAGGTGAACTTACTCTAGTAGACCCATCTACCCTGGTAGATGTGTGGCAAAAGTCTTTGAAATCTATTTGTTTTTTTCTGAGGGTCCAATATGCAGACTGCAATTCCAAAGACCCGTTTAAACAGGGAAGACAACTTTCAAATGATGCTAGCTAGAGCTGGTTGGATCTTTTCTTTAGTTTAGAGTTTCAATAAATTTCATAGTGTATCAATCACTTTCCTTGTATGGAATGACCAGTATGTGTCAAAGTTGTTTTGAAAGGCATATTTATATAGACAAAACATAGCAACATTCGTGATGTCTGTGGTTCAGGCTCTGTGTATGATTTAAAGTATCTTTCGGTTACTTAGAACTTGGCCTCAGCTCTATATATCTGGCTAAAATACTGCACTTTAACCTCAACTAGGACTGAAAAACAAAACAAATCATTATTTCTGTAGGCAGAAATGAACAGTAATTAAGAAGGACTGACGGCAAATGGTAATATAAAATAACTAAAATCCTAAATTTATTATTTCAGCCTGTTTGCATTTGTCATTAGGTTAATTCTCTGAGCAATACAAAAGAACACAGGGAAGCTGCCACAAATCTCTCGGGGATAGCTGTATGTTCACCAGAGAAGTGCAAACCACCACTTTCTTTGTTTTCGTAATGGTCTATATTATCAAAATAACATTTCTGTGCATATTTAGACACAAATATTGTCAAGGTGATTTTCCAACGTATGTATTTTAATAGCTAACTACAGGATTGTAGAATGAATAGTCTGTTACTGACAAATTTTCTGTAATATATGAACATTGTGCCGTGAGATCTTAACCATACAGTATTGCAAAATGACACTATCCATGTTCATAATTTGAAAGGTAAATTCTCTGGGGTTAGGATTATCTTTTCTTCATATTTGTACATTGCCTAGCCTCAGGGGCCATGGGTTTACAGGTATAATATAATGTAATAAAAATAGATAATATTTTGAAGACATCTGAATCAGCGTTGCTTTCCAAAGCCAAGTCCCAACTCCTGTCATCTTTCTGCCTTTCAGCCCCTCGCGGGTTTCCATTTCATGCCCAGTAACAATGTCAGAATTTGGCTGATAGCCTGAAGTGTAATCTGAATGCAGCACGTTTGTCTGAGCTAAAAAAATCCATCTACACAGTGAGCTAAAGTCTAAGTAATGTAGATTTTTGCTGGTTTTTTTTTTTTGTTGTCTTTCTTTAGAGACTTCTAAATTTAAATCTTCTGATTGGTGAAGAGTTAAATGTGTATTTTTTCAGATTAAGTCAATACTCGATTAACAGCTATCCCTTTCTCCACTCCCAGTTTAGTCTTCCAGATTTGCATTTAGAGTGAAACCAAACTGAGCATACTGGTAGAAGGGATGGGGTGCTGTGAGCCAAAAGGACAAGTTGTCACGTCGGCTCACCTTCCTCTTCATTTCTTGGAGATGCTGCCACTAAGATTTGAAGCAAAGGTTGTACAAAGTGCATTCGGTTATAAATTCAAGAGGCATGTAGGGAGTTCAAGTGTGTATGGTGTTGGGCTGAGAAGCAAACTTTAGAAAAGTTAGACTGAGCTGTGGTTTTGAGGGGTGACACGAATATGTGCAGGCGTTGTCTTTGTAGAGACCTGCTGCAGAAAGCAACGACTAGGGTGATTGTTCCTACTAAAGGTACCTTACCAAGAGAGTTCAAAGCCAGCTGTGGCTGTGCTTTGGTTTATGAGAAGAAAGAACTTAACTGTTAGAGTAGAGCAACGTGTTCGAGGCTTGCTGGATAATATGATATACCAATGACATTTCACAACTTTTTTTTTTTTTCCTATGAACGTTTGCTTCCTCTCACAAATCTGTGATGCTAACCAAAATTGTGTGCGCCATGGTAGCACACAAAATTCCTCAGTTAATCAAACAGGAGGAGAATTACAACTGCAGATGGGAGGTAAGAGGAGATTAAATGAATGTCTGGTAGGCTGCAGCATTTACATGTTGTCAGGAATTAATAGTGAATTACTAAATTTGGGAATGTTCTACCAGTTCACAGTAAGAAGACTGGGAAATAGGAATTTTGTCCATAGAAACTCCAGGTGGGTGTTTTGATAGAGTATCGGAGCAGTTTTCTGTCCATGGATATTAGCAGTCTGGCAGTGGGTGTCCTTTCCAGCGTGTTAGAAGGTCACTGCAATATTAAATGCTTTGGATGACACCAAAGGCAACCTGTTTTGGAAAAAAAGTTACTGTTGGACCAGTAACAAACACACATCTTGGCTTCTTACCAGAAGGCTGTCCACAAGACCCAGGCTATCCTGATGAAGACTTTTCATGGCAAAAATCAGTGCCAAAATGAGAACAGTTCTGAATCAATTCTGTATCAGTTAACAGAATAGAATTAAGAGCTATGCATAGTTGTTGGGTTTTTTTCATTTTACAAGGAAGCAGGAATATGTTAAGAAAACTCCTCAGGGATATGTACCATCTTCATTCCTTCTCCTCAGCACAGAGTAAAACAAGGATTTTGGAGTCATGCCGCTTGTAGAACTGAGTAATTTGCTGACGAAGTACCAAGCACTATCTGAAAGAAGCAGGTTATCCCATCAATTTTATGGATGCCAGTCTTCAAAGTTACCAGTGATGCCTTGAAATTAGTACAGAGAACTGGAAGCAAAAAGAAAAGGGCTGTAAACAATGTGTCCTGGGAACTGACTGGTTCAGCTTATAAACCGGCGTCTAATGAACTTACCAGTTCAGTTTATAAACCAGTTAGAAATGAGTAAATGACTGCATTTAAAACACTGTGTGGTCGAATAGGACTGTCAGTTTGGGAATTTCAGGGAATGCTAGAGTGAGCCAGTTAAAATATGGGACATTCGTCCAAAACCAGATGAGATTGGATGAAAATATCTTCAGTTTGAAAAACAGCCCAACTTTGGAATATAAACTGTGCTTTTATTCTCACTCAGGAGCACTGAAAGTTGTGAACATCTTTTAGTATGTCTCTGACAACAAAATATTTCCCCACTGGAGATCGCGCAAAATAGTAGAAGTCATGTCCATTTTAAAGCAACGAAAACTGCAAATCCAAGTTGGCAACACCTAAACCACAGTAGTGTAAGACTCAGCCTGCAGATACTATCTTAAAAAAAAATCCAGAAAGCTGGCATATGTAGAGAAGAAACAACAAACCACAATGTTGTAAGAAGGAAATTAAATAACTATCAAATATCCGTACTTTCTGGCAAGATATATGTAAATGAATACAGAGTATTTCAAGCCAGAAAGAATATTTTTCCTTAAAAAAAAAAAGTTTTTATTCCGAGATCAATAGCTGCAAAACAATAAGAGTATCACAGCTGTAATTTTCACTGTAAAAATTTGCATATGTTCAAAAGTATAATCAACACTAGAAGGAACAACATCTGAACAAAAAAAATCATTGCTACCTTCCATTTGAGAACAAAAAATATTGACGTGAGTGCCAGTCTGCAGTACTGCCTTACAAGCATGCTACACAAAAGGAATTTGTAAAATCTCTCTTGCGTTTTTTTTTTCCTACTGGTCTTAAAAATAAAATTGGCACAGAGAAAAATAAATTGCAGGATGAAAAGTTAAATATATTATTAAAATTTCTATTTAATATGTGTGAGAATATAATTTAAAATAAATTTAAAATGCTAAAATAGTGGCTGCATTTCAGAGGTTTGCCATTTATGGCGGTAGCTATTCATTAGAAAGATTTAACTTCAATATAGAATCTCAGCCCAAGTATATGACTTGGGCATCCTGGTCTGTTGGGTATTTTATCTACTCACGAAAGGTAAAATTTTAATCTAACTGAATGTTACAGAACTTCTAAGTGGGTCTGTGTTGCCTAGGAAAATTGGGTATTACATGCAAACTGTACCTGGTTCTTTCTTTGGTATGAAGTATTGCTGCTTTGCTCTGCCTTCAGATCTTCTAGCTTAGGCTCTAAGGCTTAACCCTACTGGAAGATTTTACTTCTGATGTGAGAGACTTGGGGTTTTTTAGTAACTAGATTCCCCAGCTTTGTCACCATCCTTCCTCCACTGTACTTACTGCAGAGGCGTGAAGTTCTCATCTCTCGAGTTTTCTGTTGTTGTTGTTGGGTTGGGTTTTTTTTACTAAGATTTCATTTTTATGATTTCCTACATAGTTTTAGTCCTGGATGGAGCTCTTTTTTCTGGAGCTAATCAGCACCTTACTTGGTTTTAGCTTTTTTTTATTGGTAAGAAAATGTGATGCATGTGTATCTGCCTGTCATGCAAATAAATGCTTTAAAGTTGAAATGTATCGGATTTTTTAACGTCTCCTGGTCATAGACATTTCAGGGTTCTTTGTAAATATTGTCATCTAGTTTTTATTAAGTTAAGCTACCAGAGTATCATTTTTCTGAAACAATTCTTTCATACTGTGCTTCATAATATGAAAAAAGAGCTGTTGTTTCAAGTTCCATAAAACAATCTACCTGGGTCACTTTTTGAAATCTGATGGATTTACTACATATACATCTACTGACATTAAAGCTGAGAGGATTGAATGTTCTGTGCTTAATTCCAGGGGCTGTTAGCCTAGTAAGTGTTTCTTTTAAATGAAATCAATCTTTTTTCAAGTCAGGAACAAGATGAAGATTCTTATTTTGCCATTTTTATTTGTGTTGAAACATGTATTTGCTGCAAAGATAATGCAATATAGAGACTATTGCAGAATACATGGGTAAAACAGACCTGTCAAGATTTCTGAATTAAGGAATACGTCACAAAAATACATGCTTACAATAGGATATTTGCTTATAAGGGGATGCATGCTTCTATGTCTCAGTGCATTATGAATTATAACGACTGCATGTTATAGAAATGTTGTTAGATTGTCCAGCTGCATGCACTGAATATATTTATTTAAATAAAAGCAAATTTAGGCCATGGAAACATTTTCCAGGACATCTAACGGGGTTGTGTTCTACTCCTGCTCACCCATAATAGTTGGAAATCACAGTCTAGTTTGATAAGACCTTCTTACCTTGTGTCTTATAACAGTGCCAATATACTCCGGCATCTGCCTTGTTCCTTTTCCTCCCTCTGCCTTTTCTCCTATATGGACTTGCATCTGAGTGGTGCCACTACAGCTCTTGGTGGAGCCATGTTTTGAACCAAATCGAGGAGCTCCTTTGGGTTAAACAAACCAAAAATCACCCCAAGCCCTGCACCCAGCAAAGAAGTGGCTGGAGCTGCTTAAAGCAGCACTTACTGAAAGAAATGCATGTAAAACTTCAGGCATAGTAATGTTGGGTTTGCACCAACAGAAGAACCGTGTCTAGGTTCCTCACTTGAAATCCCGTTCATTTAAAATCCCTTTGAAAATCTGACCAGTTGAATTAAGCAGAGCTATCTTCCTTTAAAAAATGTAAACACTAAGTACTTTGGTTTTTTTGAACAGCGCACAATATTTGATGCACTTCATGTGTTGTTCAGTTAAATGATATATTCATTAAGCCTGTTCATGGCAGCAGTTTTCTGCTCTATTATTTTGTATGTATGTATATAGTACGTATATGAAATAGTCTAAAATATTTTGTTTGCCTTATGAGTTAATAGTAGTTTTTTCCTATTGTGAAACTATTAATATCCGTTGTTAATTTGCTTTTAAACCTGCCTCTATATGGCCATAATTTCTGGGGAGCTGTATGAGATTGTATTCGCAGATGATCACAGAAATGGTGCAATTTATCCGGAACGATTAGTCCAAATCCTTCAGTTCTAGTTAGTTCTAGAATGATCTTCCCATACGCCGCACACAACGCTAGTTTGATACGCTTATGCTCTTTCTGTTGTATAAAATGATCTTTTGCTCAGCGTGAAGCCATTTGTGCTGTAAGTCGCTCAGTCTTTCAGTTTAACTGCTGTAGTGCCATAGCATTAAACAATAGCATTTTAGTGGTGTTAATTTAATCTTTTAAGTGTCATGTGAATGGTCGCGTGCTGGTTTCTGTAGAAGCCTTTTTAAAGCAGTTCATACATAGCCAATGAAGGAGCTGTTATGATTAAAAGCAAATAAATTTGCAGTGTTGTAAATGATTTTAATCTCTGAGAATTTGTCTTTTTAATGTAGCTACAAATTAGTTGAAAGGGACTCCCTAGAAATGCAGATTTTAACAAATCGCAGGAGAAAGACTTGGCTGATTAAAAATTCATTAAAAAGGTATAACTATCAATGTTTCATGTTTGAAAAGAAGTTTTAGTTTATTTATTAACACATAAAAAATCTAAAACCTGCTGTTCTACGTGAGTCTCTCTGACTGTTCAGTAGTCCAAAAAATGTGCACACCTTCTTACGTTAGCCCCTCAAAATTTGTATTTTGTTGAACTGCGTAAGGATTTATAGGTTGTTTTTCGCAGAGTCTTCCCCCAGTCCGCCTTTATGGAAAGTATGAAATGAGCACATGGTATACGAAGTTAAGAGTTATTTGACAAATTCCTTTATGGACTGGGAAAGTGTGTTTGTTGTGGGACGCAATTTAAAAGACGTTCTCTTTGTTCCCAAGCAGGCCCTTCAGAAACATCAGAGATTGATGAAAAAATTGCTCTTGCGAAAACTTACACAGGTAGATCTTTTAGTTGTATTTTTCTCACATCTGTTTTGGAAGTTGCATATGTGAGTTTTACTTTTCAGAGCTCTGCTTGTTTGAGTTAGGGTACTGCAACTTAAATTTTAAAACAGAATTGGAAATTTCATTTGCCTTAATTTTCGAATTTCCAATTAAAGAGACATACAGAAGGAAACCTAATTACTTTCTTTGCTAAATTAGAAAAGATCTCTGGATCATCAGGTTGATTACTTTAAAGCACTGGTGATTCTTGAAAGTGCAAGTCTATATGTTTCCCGTGAAATTCAGTCTGTTTCGTAATTGATTATAAACTTTAATAAACCTCTGCTTATGTGTTTTGACTACAACTTGATAATTTCTTTCATTTAGCTTTGTGTGAGATGAACGGGCGCATACAGAACACAAGTGTATGGGGAGTTTGTGTTTAGTGGAAGGAGTTCTTTACAGGATCTGAACAACATCTGAAATGAATTTGCTTAAAAATTCTACATTTTTTTCCAGACTTTTCCTATTTGTATTAAAAAAATACTATTTTGCCCATTTGCAAGCGTTGGAAAATACCAATCTGCATTTCAAGCTGTGAATTACTTGATAAGGTCAGAGTGGTCCTGCTGTCATGCATTTTTAAGATTCAGAATTTGAGCCTTTTTCATGTTGTTCATGAGAACATTATAGTTCTAGATTTTTGGCTTTTGAAAATTCTTGCTTTGAATAGTCGATGTTAAAAGAAGTTCCTTTTGTATTTTTATTACGGTATGTTTTTTACTTTATATTTGTCTAAAGGAAGCCACCAGGGTTCCAATTGCAGTGAAGGAACAGATGTGGAAATACCGGTAGAAGGTTAGAGATATGAAACGTTTTTCTTGAAAATGAATTAACACCACTGGATTTTTTTTTAAGGAAATATTATTTATTTAAAGAAATATTTTTAAAGAAAAAGTGATGCCTTAATTAAAGTTATACATTTATCTCCTCTTCCAACCATTCGCTTTCCACGTTTCCACATGGTTGGTTTTTTCAGGCTTTACTTTGGTTTTGTTTTTTTTAATCTCCTAAATCATGACACCCTGTGGCTTGTTGTAGGCAAGTTGTGATGGGAGCGGTCATTCTTTTAAACCATGAATTGCATTTGTAAGGTGCCTGTCACCCAGCATTTAATGCTTTTACATGACGTCAAACGTGCATCATACTCCAGCTAGTTTCATTCTAAGCACCTGACTCTTAAAGCTGATTCATGAGTATTTTGGGGGGGTTAAGGCAAGTTATGGTAGCAGCAATACTCATTCTTGCAAATCTCACTGTTTTCACTTTGAAGGTAAATAATCACAAGAGTTAAGGGTACCATTATATGAAATTTAGAGGTATGTCTCTTGATAAAGGAGAATAAGGTTTTCTGCTCTTTCTGACTGCATTATTAACACTCTTTATTTGAAAAGAAAGAATCTAAGTACTTTGCTTTCCTAAGCATAATGTCATGACCTGTTCGTGCCCAGTTATGAAGAGAGAGCCTGAGGAAAGGAAAGAGTGATATGAAAGGACCAAGGCTCTGACTTTGCTTTATTTTTGGCTATCTAGAATTTTATGGGTACAGATGCTGAGTATGGCCCTTTGTGTCAGAATATGATTTTTTTATGTGTACTTTTCATAAATCTGTTCTCTTTTATGATTTTCTGCAAAAGAAATACTGAATGTTTTTGCTAAATAGAAAAAAATCTGTTGTTTCTGAAAGTTAGTATTTGTGAAAAGGTCTACAGGCAGTTCTAAAAATTGCAGGCAACAGTCTAACTTAAATTTCATTTGTTGTTTAAATTGGCATACAGTGTGGACAGTCTTGCCTGGATTCTGTAAAATGAAATTATTTATTGCTGATCCTCACAAAAATGGCTGAGGAAGAAAAAGCTTTTGATGGTGTTTGGATTTTATGTAGTCTTTGACAAATATCCTTTTAACTGTTATTAAAGAAATGTATCTAATAGATATTTAAAGTTCTTCCGAAGGTTGCTCTGAAGGTTACAGAGTATGATGCAGAAGATTTGCAGATACCTTATTATATCCCTGTAACATTCTTCTGTGTAGACAGCATAGAAAAATGTTAGAGGGATATAATAAAGTATCTTTTGATGCATGTCAATGGTGGTTTTCACTGTTTTTTCCCTCCAGTAATCTTGACAAGATGGTGAACAGGGAAGTGGCAAAATTCACATGTAGACGGGATTCCCCAGGTTAGCTGTAGCTGATGCAGGCTTCTGAGGTCTTAGTAAGGCTGGATGAGTGGGCAGAAAGATGCGGTCGAAATTCAGTCTTCACAAAATCATGGTTATGTGCATCAAAAATAGTTGTTTTAAACTGAATGAAATCACATTGGAGACACTGTAGTATCATTATAGATCCCTTGGCGGATGTGTCTGGCTGGCAGTGATTGTCCTCTTTCTTCTCGTCCCCCAAAAGAATGAACAGACAGACCCCAGTTTTTGCATGCATAAAGCCTGGGAATGGAGATATGGTGCTAATATGATATTAATAGGTAGTGTGTCTTCGCTTGGAAGATTATGTTCAGTGGTGGCCTGTCTGCAGCAGAATATGGAGAGGCAACAAAAATGATTAGAAAGCTGCAGAGCTTCTGTATGATCAAAAATTGAAAGCTCTGCTGTTCTTTAGTTTAGGTAGGAGACAAAGCAATGAAGGATACGGGAGAAGTAAACTCAGTGATTACATTTGTGTGTTTTTTCTTTCCTTATAATCATGCGAGTAAGAGGAGGCAATGCCAGTGAATGACAACATTTAGAACTGTAAAAAAGGCTGCTGCTTAGAATTGGTGTATTTAAATTATTGCCATAACTTTTTGCTGGTCACATGAAGTACTACGAGGTCAAAAAAAATCTAGTGATGATACTGCTATGTTAGAAAAGATTTACTTCGGTGTTAAAACCAGTCAATTGGATATGGTTTAAGAAGAAATGTCCTATCTGGGAACTTTATTCCTGAACTTTGTTACCATCTGCTTTGACTTTTTTTGCATATTTCTCTGAATTATGACCATTCATCAGGGATGTGGTATTGGCTAGATGGACTATTTGTCAGTCTTTGTGGCCGTTCTTAAATTTCCACAAAATTTACCAAAATCATATTTCTTTTATATATACCTATATAAAAAATAGGAAACTTTTCTAATGCTCTCAAAAAAGGCTCTAAATGATCAGTCGATGTGATAGTTATTTCTGTGAGCATACTTTCTGTTCATACGTGCTACAAGACCATTACTTCATAATTCTTTTCTTTTGTTCTGCTTTGCATTTGTTGAGTTACCTACTCTGTGCTCAATCTGAATGAGATCAAAACATCATGCTATGCTTTTCAAGAACTAGATGATATATTTGACATAGTTCAAATGTACTCCAATTAAGATAATCTCAGTAGATACTGCTGATTCTCTGCCATACATGGTGTCATGTGAAGAGCAGTGAAAAAGGGAGATTCCTTCAGCCTTGCTACCAGAGTGACACTAAACTACCAGCTTAGAGATCTGAAAGAAAATATTCCTCCAAGTACACAAACAGAGCATTACTCTGCCAGAAAAATTAGCAAGTATTCTTTTATATACTCATACTTAGTTTAGTTTCCAATATAATCAGCTTCACTGTTTTAACCTTACTGAAATTAAATTTAGATCACTCCTTCTCCCACTGAGTATTGATAGGCCTAATCCTGCTTATTATATTGGTGCACACTGCCCCAACAAAAGCACTGTAGCTATGAATTTCCCTGTCATTTTTGACTGTTGGCATTGCAGCCTGTCATGAAAATCATTGTTACCACTCTGAGTTGCTATAAATGATAAAGAAATACTTCATCTGGCAATGGCACACAGCCTTTGTTTATATTTTCAACAATTCTTGATAACAAAGAGAAAAATATTTATGATTCTATTAATGCTATTAAGTCAGGACTAAGGAATTTCCTGTTGCCATTAACGCCAACTCTGCACTGCTGCACACGCAATTTAGCATGTATAATCCCCATCTCCTTAGCCTCGTCTAGAATTGCTTAAAGGCTTATGGTAAAGTATCTTTGCTCCTGTTTTTGTTGCATGCTGTGAATGCAGAATACTTCACTGAGCCTGTGGGCTTCTTTGACAAGTGTAAGTTTAAATACAAAATCACTGAACGGTTGGTTAAAAATCTTTTCTGTGTCCAGCACTCAACGGTACTGTTTTTCTCCTTTCAGACTCTTCCCAGCATGTGCCTTCAGAAACAAGTGAGGATCCTGAAGTTGAAGTCACCATTGAAGGTTAGTTCTCTGGTCCCTTGATTTCAGTCTGTTGGGCATTTTTATGTCAAAGAAGTATTTCACAATCACCCACCCATGTCTTTATTTCTTGGCACCGAATGAATAGGATTATGTGCCAAAGTTGACTGCAGTCTGAAGTGTGCACTGCTTCATAAAAATATCTAGTCCAGAAGTTTTAGAAAACCACGGCATACTGAAAACATATTGGACTCTTTGGGCCAGTTTTGAAATGATGACTGACAGATGTTCATCTTTCACATATTTTTCAAGCATTAGTATTGAAGAATACTCATTATTTAAAAGCCATTAATTTAGATTTTAAAAAGCTTTTACAACATGCATTCTGAAGAATATGTCATTTTATAAACACACTGTAGTTATGTAAAATTTCTAGTTAACACTAGCTTCTGGGAAGAATCATACTGTAACAGAAATGATGTGCTGCAGGGGGTATAAGTGAAGCTTCAGTTTATTTGTCTGATACTGATGGGGGGGGTTGCAGTGGATAGGCTTAGTTACAGTGGATGCCAAGTTGAATATCAGCCAACCGTGTGCTCTGATCATTTATAAGGCAAACCATGTAACTGTGCTACATTAGAAGAAGCATGGCCAGACTGAGAGAAGTTATTGTGCCCCTCTACTTGGCACTGGTGAGGTCACATCTGGAATACTGTGTCCAGTTTTGGGCTCCCCAGTTCAACATGGATGTTGAGAACCATGAAGGTCAGCAGAAGGCTACGAAAGCAGTGTCGAGCCTAGAGTATAGGACCTGTGAGGACAGGTTAAGGAAGCTGGGCTTGTTTAGTGGAGTGAAGAGGATGCAGGGAGTGGTCTAGCCTATGGCTACTTGAAAGGGAGTTAGGTGAAAGAACAAACTCTTTTTCGTGGTGGCATATGATATGACAAGGGGCAATGGTCCCTTGTGTATTAGGAGGTGCAGACTGGACATTAGGAGAAGGTTCTTCACCAGGAGGGCAGTGAGGCACTGAAACAAGTTGTCCAGAAAAGTGGTGGAATTTCCATCCATGGCAGGTGTCAAAATTTGGCTGGACAAAGCTACAGCTGACCTAAAATAGCATTGGTAATGATGCTACCTTAAATGAAAGATTGGAGTAGATGTCTTCCAGAGATCTCTTCCAACCAACATTTCTATGTCTGCTTGGTTTTCATTACAGCTAAAAGATTTGAAATCTTTCTTCAGCTGCTTGAATTGACCACATTTTTGTTTGATAGGTGAATTTGGCCTCAGGATCAAAACCAGTCTCCCAGAAGGGAGCTCTATCACACACAAAGGAGAAGGTCAGAATCTTGCATTGCTGCTTTGTTGCAGTAATATTGTAAATCTTCAGGAATTAAGAATTACAGAGAAGTTCTCCCCTCCCTCTCTTTTGTGCATTTGGGGTAGGGCTGACCTTTGGTTAAATGAATTTGATTTATGTCCATCAGAGTTATATTGGTTTGAAACTGTTTTTATAGCTCTTGAGCTCTTCAAGATCAAACGTAGGTAGTGTGTTTCAAGACTTGTTGGTGGAATGATACTTCCAATTAGATAAAAAATCAAATCTACATCTGCACAATTCTCTTCCAGTTTCTTTTGCTGTTGTATGGTCATTTTGTCATCATGAAATGACCACTTGTGTTTCAGAACACATTACTGTCTTCCTTAGGAGATAGAGACAAATCCTTGCTTTTGCCAACTTGTGCCTTGTGCTGATTCCCCGACTTACACAAATTGTTCATACACAGGCCAGTAGTTTTCAAAAGCTACTTAGATAAGTAATTTGTTGCAAAATTTGGCCCTCTAATGAAGCACAGATCAACGCTTGCATTAGAGCTTGGAAGTTCTAAACAGTTCCAACATTGCACATCAGTTGTCTGGACATTAAAACAGTGATGTCTTTTATGTCTCTTTAAGATGATGAAGACTACTTGCCCCCTAACAAGAGACCAAAGAACACTGAGTCAGCAAATGAAGCGGCCAATACTGGGAGAAGAAAAGTGAGAGAGTTCAATTTTGGTAAGGTTAAAATTAAAGCTTATTTTGTCCCTCTCTTGTTTTCTAAAATGGTATTGGACAACTTCACACTGCAGCAGTGAGACACATCAGTGGGAGTATTCATTTAAGAGCCCAGGGCTCTTTGTAGATGTATTGCAGCAGTAGAATGATCTTTAGGCTACCTCTTTTGATTCTCATTAGTCAAAGTGAGTGACCATCTAACATAGACACTGCAAACTAATCAATGTTGTAGCGTGTGAGCCATTTAGAAGTTGCTGTAAATGAAGAAGAAACAATTTAAAGGTTAGAAACAGGATAATATGCTAAAATAAAAATAAGTTTAGAATTTTGTCAACTGATTTCTTGGACGGAAAAATCAGACTGAGATCACTAGCATACTGAATTACAGCAGACCCTAGGTCAGCTGCCTGTTTTAGCTGTTTTTTCTTGATACATCCTGTGAACAATAAAGATGTGCTGCGGGGAACCACATTTGGGAAAGTAATCAAAGAACTCCATTAGACGCGGTAGCCTGGTTGATCCCTGTGGGCACAAAAAAGTTGGAGTATTTTGGCAGTGTTCTTTCATAGTAGCTTATGTAGCGTTCTCACTGCAGAAACGCATCCACATGCTGTAGGTATTCTGGTTTAAGACATTTCCCATGTGAATTGTTGCAAACCCATATCTCTCCTTTTGGTCTTTTTTTGGACTGGTTTCTGGGCAGATATCCCATGGATCTGTGTTCTTCTGTAAGGTCCTGTGCAATCAGGAATCTGTCCTTTGCCACAGTGTTTGGGATATGCTTATTAGGAATTCTGGAATTTGGGGTCAAATGAATAATCCTCATGGAACCTACTCTGACATCTGTTTTGTGTGAGCCATGTGCAATTTCATGCAAATTTCAGCAAACATGAATAAAACATTGCTGAGAGCTGTATTCTCAAGACATCATTAATATGAATAGGCAGGTCCACATGTAGCATTAATTAGTTTTGGCTGGGTCAGGAAGACATTACAGCAACATTAGTAGAGGAGAATAGTAGAGGAGTAGTTAATACTTCAGGAGCTTTTCCTAGAATGTATTAGTAGAACACAGCATCTAAGCTTGGCAGGCCAGCAGTGTTTGAAGGGAATAGATCATGATGTTGACTAAACATGAAGAGCAAAGGTAATAAATGTTAGGGTGGTAGAAGCTTGTGCTGAGCTTGCAGTGTTAGAACACCAGTTAAAGAGCAGCACGGCTATTTGCTGTCTCCCAGATTACCTACTCGCTGTTGCTTCCAAGTTGACTTTGGTAGGTTACCTCTCTGTGTTGTTCTCGGGAAAATTTTGCTTTTAACCACTATGCGGTCAAATTTTAATGTTTTGCAGCTCACAGAAGTCTATTTGCAGATCTTTATGACCAGGTCTCCTAAATTGCATTGAGGTTATTGCACCTCCTATTAACTTCTGGGCTTCTACAGAAAGTGTTATTTCTCTGTGGTGCAGCAAGTCTGGTTAAACCACAAAATCAACTTGAGATGGTTTGGAGAAATAGACTTCATTTGCTGTAATAAAAAAAGCAACTTTTAGTGGTTACAGTGCTGCTGTTTGGACATTTTAGAAGACCTTGCATGCCCGTCTAATGAAGTCTTTCCTTAGACAATTAGACAGGAGTAAGGAGATGTTTAATTATATCATGAGTAGCTGCAGAATGACAATAGCGTGTGCACATAAAAGACTGAAAAGGATGTATAGATGCCTGAGAGAAAAATCCTGTCTCATCTGATAGATGATTTCAGGATTTTAAATAACATTAATGTGACCCAGATGTTTGATAGCTGTGAGTTGCAGAGACTTCCTGTTTGTCTTGATGGAGTCAGAGATCAGGAACCCCAAGTGGTGAGTGAAGCAGGCCAATGATGAGCTGTGCTCTTCGTTTTGTGCAAACAGGGAGTCAGTGGAAAACAAAAATATTGTAACCAGGCGAAGGAATGAAAAATGTCTGGTAAAATGCATGATAGAAATTGATAATCTTTGGAAAGGGGGTTGAATTTCAAATATATTTCTGAACCAACCATTTATGGTGAAAAATATCTTTTCTGAAAGGTGCTAACATTGTCAATGAAAATCTCTCCGTACAACTTTTTTTGCTTTACTTAAAGACTTTGTCAAAAGCTCAGAAGCTTCAGGGACCAAAACCTCTGATTGCTTGTGTCATGGCATTTTAGAGGAAAGAAGTCCCCTTAGCTGTAGTCTCAAGGTGATCTCTCTGAGGGCAATGTGAGAAGAGTGATGGAAAGTCTGTATAGTTCTTCCCCATTTTGAAATTCGTTTGAACACTTTTTTTTTCCAGTCTGGCAGTGTATTTAGACTTGGTGTGTGTTTTCTGTTTTATTTCCCTGCAGCAGTATCCAGTGGCATGTCAAGGGGAATAGGAACATGCTTGGTAACTGTGTGTAATTTTGTATGCACTGTGCAGGTTGCCCTTGCTCTAGGGGTGTTATCTGGAGCGTGCCCTCAAGTGGCAGAGAATGGTCTAAATCGAAAAGACCCTGGACGGGCTGGCGAAGAGTTCAGGACTGATATTAAACTAGGAGGGTGTTTCCCAGGTATCAGAAGGTATAGGAGTGGAACAAAAACACCACTTATCTTAGTGTCTACAGGAAAGCTAAATTGCTTTGCAGAGTGATTACAAAAACAGAATTTCAGCTAAGCTTTTTGTTAGGTCTTCAATTGTGTTACACAGGCAAAAAGTGTGTGACAAAAGAGTGTTTTTTTTTCAGTAATTGGTCTGAATCCAAGGGGTTAATAATGCTGACAGTTTGTTTAAAAATAACCCTAGTTACCTATAACCCCTCTCAATTTTGTAATGTCTCTCTACCCTAGTTTTGGCAGTTTATTCATAAAATACAAAAGTAGCTAGAAGATAGTGTGCTGATCAAAATGTGAGCAAAATTCTGATTTTTTTCAGTTGCCTATTCTCTCTGTATCCACCATTACAAATAAAAATGCTTGCATTGCAGTGTGTTTGACTGTTAACCCATGTAATGTTTTCATCAGGGGAGGGGGTGTTGAATATTTGATCCATGGTTGTAGAATATAACAACTGAGAAAAATAAACCCTTGACAACTTAATGGTTCATGCAAGAATGCTCTCTTGAGCATGCTAACATGACCAGAGGAGAGAAGCTGGGTATGAGCAACCTCTCCCAAAACTGTAGCAACAACCACTATTGAGAACAATATTATTTTAAATACTTCTATATGGTTGGATTGTAGTAGGGCATGACATTCTTTCTGGCTGTTCTCCCTCTGAAGAAAACCAACCTGTGTTTTAGAGGGGGTCTTCTGCTGAGCCTGCCTCAGAGCTTGATGAACTGAAGAGATCTCAGCTCTGGGGCAGTTTCCCCTGGGTTGCAGTCTGGCGTTGCACGGATGCTTTTCCAAACCCTGTCCCAGGACTGTCCGTGTGCGTTCACCAGCCCTGTTGGTTAAAGCAGGGTTTACCCTTTAGCTCAGTAAACTCTAGCTCCCATTTTCCTGACTCTTACTGGTAGAGCTGCCTTTAATGCTTTGTTCTATAGGTCAACCCAAAATGCAGTCTGTGGTTCTGCTAGAATCAGAAAGAAGTTCATTTGGCTGTGCATCTGCAGTTAAAGACTGCAATATTGTGTGGTCAAAGTGGCACTGGAGTAGAAAATATTCAGCTGAAGACATGTTTATCAGCTAAGAAGCCATGCAATGTAGGATAGCATTAGAAAGGGTGTCAGAAGCAAGTAGATAGATTTATCCACAAAAGTGTTATTTTAAAATATAAAATCGTTTCTGGAATAGAATAATTTCACTCTCCAAACAGCTTAATTGATGTAGGAGGTACGCCAGGTAACTAGAATAAGGGGTTTATGTGTGGATGCAAGGCAGCATGCCAAAAAACCTTTTCCCTGTAGACAAGGCCTTATTCTTTCCCACATCTGAAGCACACTGTCCTCTTGATATCCACAAAATTGCATTAGAAAGTTTTAAGCTTAAAAATGGTGACCAAAGTTGTATACATTGGTCTGAAAATAAATATTTAAAACCCTTTTGATATGGACTCAAAATTCAATATTCTGTCTTGTCTGATACAAGAATTTTTTGACAACAGGAAGTGTAATAGCTTGAATGGCCTCACTTTGAACTTTTCAGTTACTAGACTAAAATCTTGCTGTAAGAAATAAGCTGCAAGTATGCTTGCTTATTAACTTGTTCTTAAAGGCCAGCCAGCATCTGGTACAGTCTACGGAAGAATTGTGACATTTTCCTAAAGGAATTCAGATGGTACTGAAAGCTGTGAGAAGAAGGTGCCACAGGCAGAAAATAAGATGTTAAAATACTATCATTAAATCCAGTTCTCCATGGAACACACAGCTGGATTTGGATAACTTCTGTCTTGCAACCTGCATCTTCTTTCAGAAATAGGAATTATGTGCATGTCTTGCAACATCAGGACTTGGGGAAATACTGGGTTAAGGAAGAGGATGGCATGATGCCTCCTGACTCATATAGTTGTACAGATTTGCGCCAGAACAACTTCATGTGCTCCCTGTAAGCTTTATCAAGCTTCCCTAATTAAGCTTTTCAGGCCCTGGATTTAGATAACTATCAACAGCGGCTGCAAATTGACTTTACCCCTGATGGTGCTGACTGAGCTGTTGAAGAGAAACCATTTTTGGACTTATTTTAGCCTGTTTTTTGTCCTTTTATTTTTTTTAAATTTGATTTAACACCTGCACAAGTCTTGGAGGTAATCTTAAACATTTTATTCTATCCTTTTTCTTTCTCAATGTATGCATATATTTTGAGGTATAGCTTATACCATACCCTGCAGGTATCTGTATGCATGTGAACAGTAAAAGCACACTGCATATTTCAGTTAGGAGTAACATCCATTTTGCAAGAGGTTCTCAGTTTCATCTGTAATCTGACATATCCTCTTCTTTTCCTTGCAGAGAAATGGAATGCACGAATTACAGACTTGAGAAAGCAAGTTGAAGAACTTTTTGAAAAAAAATATGGTATGTGTTACACTCTTTTCCAATCAATCTAGTCCTTTGACACTGGAAATCACAGCATTTTGGCATGCATCTTTGTTGTTGGCTCTGGAGCAGAGCAGGACCGACAGCACCAAAGGGTTAAATATCACAGAAACAAGGGAGAGTAGCCTCTTCGATGAGCAGAGAGTATTTTCAAAATTGGGTGCCTACATTTGGCACCTAAGTTTGAACCTTGAATTTCTTTTTCAGTTGTGCTCAGTTTCCAAGAGCTCCAATGTGCTCACGTCTTGGGCACCCACTTTTAAGAGAGTTGGCCTTTTTTCTCTCATTACACTGAGTCCTTAAGTGAAATAGTTTTTTCAGATGTCTTTGGGGAGAGGTTACCACTGATTGATTCCGTTTCTGATCATGATTGATTTGCAGTGAAGAAACATTTATATATTGATACTTGGAGAGAAAAAGAAGCACACGTGTTAGAGTTTGGAATTTGTCTCCAGATGTTGCATCTAGATGTATTTTGTGTCCACATAACACAGAATCAAACAGCATTAGTTAAAATTTCATAATAAATACTTTATGACAGCTTTTCTGTCATAAAAAGCGGAGATGTCTTCAAAACTGAACTCCTGATCTGTTATTGTTACATATTTTGGCCTTCACTATCAGGTGGCATTTAAGCAGCCCATTGAAAGCAATCTACACCAAATAAAAACAGCTCAGAATATGATTCTTAGTACATTTTTGCTTTAGAAAGGAGCATCAGTCTCGATGAAATGCCGTAATTTTGAATTTGTTGTTTGCACATAACCACCCTGAAGAATCTCCTGTAGCGCCTGTTGAACACAGAGCTGTTTCCTGGCTTCCCATAGCAGGCTGTCTAGTATTAAATCACCCCCTTTTTCCTGTGGGTGACAACATTTCATTGATTCATAAACTGATTCCATTTCAGATTTCAGTTTGTTTCTATCTGTATGGGCACGCATTTCTCATTTATTGCAATGAGTTATGGATATCCAAAATTCCCAGAATGCTCCTCAGACTTGTGAACTTCTGGAGCTGCAATGTGTTTTACCAGTGTGAGTCATTATCACCCCTGAGTACTGACATGTCTGAAAATACTTTTATTTTTGTGTTTAGACGTCAAATAAAAGAAATTATGTTTTATAGTGCAAATACAAGATATTGGCTCACTAACATAGACTAGTTTATAAAAACAAAACCTATATACATTAGGATTTCTATACAAACTCTTTTAAGTTTCCAAATTTAAGAAGCTTCACTGCAGACTGTAATGCTGCTTGTGTCTTTAGTCTGTCTGAAGAGTATTTGCTGATTTAAGAAAAATAAAGACTTTCACTTGTAAAAACTTACCTGTTGTTAGTTATTTATTTAAACAAATGGGATTTTTGTTACTCTAAAGCTGTTTTTACTTGATGCTGTGTAGTGATTTAGATTTTAGTGATGTACTGATTTTTTTTTTTCCCTGTGGCCAGCGGTTGTTCACAAACACTTGTTTCCATCTGAAGCTTGTCTGCTGGATTTGTTATCTCTGCTCTCCCCAACAGCCTCCTGGGCATTGTGATGGTCTTTATTTTTTTTTTAAATTTCTTGGAAGAGATAAATGACTGTAATAAAAATGTACTATAATGAAGAACTAGTATCATACACAACAACGCATTTGGTGATTGTCCTGCAAGTTGCTCCGACAGTCGTGTTTAATAGGTTTTTTTAGTCTGTTTGCTAAGATACATCTTCAGGTTCATGTTCCTCTCTTTGTACATATATATTCTCTGTCAATAGTTTTAACCATCTCATGCTTAGCAGTTGGAACCAATTTTCTAACATTTTTATAACAATTTTCTAACATTGCAATTTTCTAACATTGTTATATTCTGTGCTCATTGTAATATAAGACTAAGATATATAAAATAAAAGCTTCCTCTTTCGTTTGATAAACATACCAAGAACCATTTTGCTTCCCAGTGATTGAAACAATGTTAGCCAAATGCTTTTAAAACCTAAATTGTTTTATTGCTCTTGAGAATTGGTGAGTTACTGTGAACATTTTCTATATACCAATGTCTGAACCACTGGCTATTTCCACATTGAATTATGTTGCTTGAAAAGGTGTCCTGAGTAGGTTTGCTTTCAGAAATGCTGCCGCAGCATCACCGTACTTTAATCTGGCATTTGCTTGGATTGCTTCACTTTGTAGTTAACGCTGTTATCAGATATTAGACCTCATCTAGGCTCTCTTCAAATTACTGGCAAAATGTCCAGTGTAACAAAATTGCTTCGTGTGAAGTTCTGCTGTAGAGAGGCAATGCAAGGACTGAAGGGAAGAGCGTAGCCTGTTCGTGTTGTCTTGCCCTTGCCGACTTCTCTGCTGTAAGAATCTGGCCTTCCTGACAAGTCATGGGAGCCCTGAAGTGCTGAGTTAGCCACTTGGAATAAATCACTACACACCTAGTTGTGAGTGCACTGTCCTTGTTAATTTAGAAATCCTTGAGAAACCTTATGGTTTGTTTTTTAGTTGGCTTAGTATCTTGAAGGGATGGTTACTTCAATAGCCATGCTGCTGTGCATTTTAAAGGTCAAATGCTGCCCCTTGGATGCATAATTGAATTCAACAAGTTGTATTTAGTTATCAAAGGGCATCTTTTTGGTCTGTTAAAGTCTTTTCCTCCTCAGTTAATTTCTTGCATCTAATTTTTGTGACAAAAAAGCAGAACATACCCAACCACTTGCAGATCAGTCAGATGGTCGTAGAGAATTGTCCTTGCATGCCCTGCAAAATTAATGTACCCTTGCAAGTATAAAGAAATTAGCCCTCCTAATATTTACAAACCATCATGCCATCCTCCAGTATTTGCCATTATGATAGGTGTATTGATGTGGTCCTCTAATTTAGAAGAAAAATACATTGAGGTTGCTTTCTTTCTGTGGGTGAATCCATAGTTTGCTCTTCTTTTACTTTGAAGATTTTATTAGTAGGGCCATGCTTTTTGTGATGGTGTTTAAGTGTGTTGTTTTTCTTCATTAGCGATTTGAGTTTCTCAAATACATTGAATTTACTATGCTGGAATTTCTAAAATACACCAAAGCTTTAGAATTCACCCAGGAGAATGGATGTGCACGCCTCCCCCAAGGCATTAATGAGTCTTGTAAAACAATAATTGTAATAAATAACAATAATCAGAGCTATTGAATTGAAACCTCTTTGGTTTGTAATTAGATTTTGATAATTCCATGTTTCAAAATGTTTTATTAAACAAAACCAAAATAGTGTGAAACTTCACTGTAACAGTTGCAGCCTGTTAGTCAACATTTACAGACTAAAGGGAGAAGAGGAGAATCTGTGTGCGTATATATATATATATTTGGGTTCATATGTATGCAGACCTGCACCTTGTTTACTGTGAATTAGAGTGATTTTGCTTAAAAAAAAGAAAGAAAGAAAACCCAAATATCAGTGTTTAAAAATGATGAGATGGTTATTGTCCATCTGCTAGTTTTAATGCCTTTCAGAGTGGTATCAAACAGAGTTTGGGTAAGGTTACAAGCTCATCTAACATTCTTATTTTCCTTTCCTCTTAAAGCTCAAGCTATAAAAGCAAAAGGGCCGGTGTCCATCCCATACCCGCTCTTCCAGTCACACGTGGAAGACTTATATGTGGAAGGACTGCCAGAAGGAATTCCCTTCAGAAGGCCATCCACCTATGGGATTCCCCGTCTTGAGAGGATACTTTTAGCAAAGGAGCGGATCCGCTTTGTGATTAAGAAGTAAGGAGTTTTGCATTTTTGTCCCTATTTTACACATTATTTTCTTCTGGTTCTACTCTGCTTCATTTGGTCTTCAAGAATTCCAGACTGATTTCATTCTTTTGCAGTACTGATGAGTAATTTTTTGTTCAGGTTCACTCTGATAAATTCAGCTTATCACATCACTAAAGCACCACAGTGGTGGCTGAGATCTGGGCAGATCTCTTGAATATTAGGGACTTTACATCATGGGCAGATCTCTTTGTAATATCTCGTTTCAGCTGCTGTAATATGCGCTGAAAGCCATTGACTTTGGGACTGTCCCATTTTATGCTAGCTGGGGATCCTGGCCTAATTTTTCACTTGTGCTTTTATCTTTCTCTGGCTAGTATGTTGTTTCAAGGTGTCTATGTTCATATCTATGTAGAGTATTGCTCAGGGCAGGCTGGAGGCCAAAACAGCTACTGGTCCTTATGGTTTAGTTGCATATGCATCTTTGGGGTCATCATGAGGTATGTCAGATAGTATATGTGAAGGTAGACCTTATATGTGTGTAGAGACTGCTTGAGGGCTTGCTTGCCTGACGTGTCTGGCCAGACAGTGCATCATCTGCCTTTGAAGTGAGGACATCCAGCTTATGTGATATCTGGGCTTCTTTCTTTATCTTTTTCTCCTTTCTCGCCCTGGTGTTTTTCCTAGAAGATCTCTGACTTTGTTTGCTACAAAGGCAGATGGAATTTGAAGGGAACCTGAAACCATCTTGGCTTCAGGGTACACAGGGAGAGATTATATGGATGCTGAGTGATCTCAGTGGTAGCCTGGGCTGCGGAGCACTTGAAGGTCCAGCATAGCAGGTGCGACTTTGGCCTAGACTCTGGTATGCAAATTTGGTAGTGTACAGATATTTACCTTTTACAGTTTGGTGCTTCGCTTCAGGCGAACATGGTGTTACATACCACAGGTATGTATTTACAGTTTAATGAAGCTACTGTGAGTAACAGCTGACACTTTACTGCTGTTCAATGGTGTAGGGCCTAATCCCAAAGTTTCTGAAGTAGATGGGAATTTGCTGATTGCAGTGGTCAAGCCCTGAATCAGTGGGCCTTTGCCTCTGGGCACGTCACCTTTAGCACTGATGTTAATTTTTCAAATTTCAAAGCTTGTATGTTTGATTTCTGTCTGAATTCTAAAGCTTGCAGATAACCAGAAGAGAGGAAGAGATGTTAATCTGCCACTTTTTGTCTCACTTAAAATCAGACAATATGCACAGATTTAGGTAGTTATGTAATGCCGGTGCCTGTTCCTGTCAAATTTGTCTTAGTTATTAACAGTAATTCATTTATGCTGTTCATCAGTTCAGTGATTGGTGGTAACCAGACCATGTCAAAAACCAGTTCAGCTCTGTGAGAAATGCCAGTTTCTAAACTTTTCTTAATTCTAGTGTGGATAAAACTGTATGTATTTGCAAAACAGAAATATCTGCTATTAGATTTTTATTTTTAAAGGTTAAATTTTCAATTTGGATCTGAATTTCTGATGGTAGTTTTGACTGGGGAGTGCATCTTGAACCTCAGAGGTAACTTTACTGAAATTTGTATGTTTTCAAGGAATATTATGGCTCAGACAGATATGGGTATCTCAGGAATAAAAAATGTTTTTGTCAGAAGGATTCCAACCAGCGCTGATAATTTCTTGGTGTGATTAGGAATTTAATGTTGGGGATCAATAGCCCCCCCCCCTTTTTTTTTTAATCCTATGGTGATAAGTTGTATTTGCTAGTTCTTTTTGCTAAAGAACTATAGACTGTGACTGTGGTTTATAAAAACATATGTCACTGTTGAAGCATGTATCTTAAATCTTGTAGGCATGAGCTTTTGAATTCAACACGTGAAGATGTACCGTTGGACAAGCCAGTTGCAGGAGGTAGGTCTTCAAATGTGTGAGCTGTGTGAATGCAGTGTGGTTTCCTACTTGTCTGTGGGTCTTAGTGGTGGCTACTATCTGCTTTTACTAATAACACATTGCAAATAATTCCTCTTGTTTTGAATTTTCTTTAGGTACAACTTAGCAGCAATTTTCCAGTAAAATTCCCAAATCCTGGAAATATTTTGAAAGTCTAGCAGTTATTCTCAATGTTTGTTCTTTATTCAAGAGTACATTTTTCTAAATTAATATAATTACGGTGACTTAGAAATGTTTAAAGGAAAGTGAGGAAGGTCAAGTAGGATGTGAAAAGTTATATTGGCTGTCCTGTCTTTTTGTCTTTAAAAGTACTGTACTAATACTAACACTCCACCAGCTGACTTGACTCAGCAGGCCAGAAGGAAAACCAATGAGCTGTTGAGATACTGAGAAAAGGCAATAGTTTCCATGGTTGACAAAGTTTACTGGGTGGTAGGGAACTGTCTGTACCGTGGAGACACGTCTGTACCATTTGCTTATGTTTAGTATTTGCTAAAATTAGATTAGCTGAAATGCAGTAATGAACATTCTGGTTATAGTGACATTTATTGTTGTAGGATGTGACTTGCTTGGATGACGGGACTGTATTTTCATGCACTAGTGCAAAGGCAGTGCTTTCTGACCACTTTACTGCTGAAAGTAATGCTTTTCAGCAGATGCACGCTCTTACGTTTTTCTGACTCCACTTAGTGTGCATCCAAAGGCAACAAAAATCACCAAGTGAAAACAAGACCACAAGAACTGATTTTTGTTACAGTTGCCATGCATAAATTCATTTTGCCTCCAGCTGGAATAAAAAACATTTAGTATGGAAAAAAATCAAGTTTTGAAGGAATTGTGGCTTTTCATGGGCCGTAGTTGGTAAATTACTTCCCTGGCCTTGTTTTCCTCTTCAGTTTTATTCTACTGACAGTTTTGTTCTCAGCCCTTCTGGGCTGCATTTTGTTGATTGTCCAAGTAAGCTGAGTGTTGAAAGCTTGTTTGTCTAAAGTTGTGGTAAAAAACAAATCGCTCCCAACCCAAAATGTTAATTGGCAAGCTTGACCTGATGGAATTGTGAATTTTCAGTAATATCCGAGAAATTCTTAGTTCAGGTGGGGATACAAGAGCATATAAATGGTAGTATCTGTATTACTGCAGCACCGTTATGTTGTATTATATACTCATAATCTTCTGTTATAAAAAGTTTATCAAAGACTGTACTTAAAGTGAACATTAGGATCTAAATTAAGCAAAGAAATTATGTCTGTCTTTAATGTGTGTGCAGGAATTAAGGTTTTCCTGCTGTATAAGTTAACCTACTGTTTTAAATCTTAATAACCTACCGTTCCTTAGAGCACCAAATTTGACTGTAAAAATAGTAGCTAGGTTAATGACTGAGTCCTATACTTAACTGTCTTCTTATGTGGGTTTTTAAATTAGTCCTCTTCTGTTGTTTGTGCCATATTTAGTATGGTTATACTGATTATGAAGACAAAACAGGTACATTACATATCCCATAAAACCCCTGCAGCTAAGAAAACTAGTGATAACCCATTTAGATTGCACTGTGTTATGAACAGTCACTTCATGTTGCCTGTCTTTACAAATTTGGAACGACTGTATTTTCATGTGTAACCCGTGGGTTATTTCTGAGAGAAAAGAAAATGTGTGAAAGCTGTTGATAACAGTTCGGGAACCCATCTCAGAACCCAGCAGCTGGCTCAGAGCTTCCTTTCCCTCAGTTTTCTCCCTATTTGGATTCCCTATTTCCCCGTAGTTCGTCGTCTCCTCTGCTGCTCCTCATCCCTGCTGGGGAGAACAGGTCCCATGGCCATCTCAGGAGAGGGAGAGCCGTGAAGCACGAGCCCCTGCTCTCAGCTGGTTGTCCAAGGTCCTGCTTTCTTGGTAGCCTTGGCTAGCTCTCACCTCCTAATGGGAGGGCAATGCCGTGGGGATGAAAGTTGTGTTTGTGACTGGCAGGAGAAAGATGATCAAGATGGTTCTGTTAAATAGCCTCAGCCCCGAAGCCCTGAGAAGAGCGATACTAGCTCCAAGACAAACCAGTCATGATTTGGCTGAAGGCTCAGGAAATGGCTGAGGAAGTGCAAGCGGGTGACTATAAAGATGACCTAGGCTGGTGCAATGCATTTCTGGAGCAGAAGCTGTTGCATGTGCATGCTAATTAAAACCCATAGCATGGCAGCTCTCTGGTAGCTTGTTAGAAAGACTGATGGGCTTCCACTTGTTAGTCACAAACACCTATTCAGAAGAAGAAAGCAATTTGTATGATATGGATCAACCTCCCGGTGCTTTGATCCCAACTGACAGCACACTTGACAAAACAGGAACAAAAGCCGTTACCATCCCTAATACTGAATATGACAAAGCTAACTTTATCTCTGTGTTCTGTTCTGCTGGAGGAGCAAAACTCAGAGCTGTGAGTCTCTTCAGGTGCAAAGCGTTGTCTCAGGAACTCTACTGAAGATGCTGAGCCAATGAGCAGAAATGGTCAAGGGATTAAATGGTGACAACCTGGATTTAAACTTGTTGTTTTATTCACCCAGGACATGCTAATCTACAAAGGTGTCACATTTATGTCTTAACTCATGTCTTAGGTAGTGTCAGGGAAACATTTCAGAGAGTTAGAACACGCTTTTTGTCATCCAGGGGAGAACAACAAAATTACTACAGTCATTTGATGTAGCCTTTAATAGCTGTTTTAAAAACACTATCCACAAAAAATGAGAGAAATGGATGCAGGAAGTTCGATATGAATATACAGCAAGAAGCAAGGTGGAATGTGCTGCTCTTGTAAAAGCTTGCATTTGGGTTGTCGGTGCATAGTGAAAATTGCATGAAAGCGACTTTCCATCACGTATGCATGCCAAATTCTGCATCGAATATCAAGATAAATGTTTAGAAAATGAAACTGGCAAAAAACTAATTTCGGCTCCAAGTGGGACCTGCAGATCGGAGGCGATGGTGAAAGCATTGCAGTGCTGGATGCCAATGTTCAGGGTGTGTTTTGCAACAAGAGTGATGTCTCTGGTTTGATGGATTTGATTGAAATTTTTCTACAGTTTTAAAACTCAGTCATCTTTGACAGAATTATGTTCATTTTTTCTGGTTCCTAATTAAATCTGTACTTTAGTATAGTATTACTTGGGTTACCTGCAAATGTAGTTTATTGAGAGTATTTGTGTTCAAAAAGGAGTATTTTAAAGGAGGTTGCATAGGCCTGATATAAACTGCAGGACTGAAAATGATAACCAGAATAATAAGGGAATGTTGTCTCTCTTCTGTGTCATTCTCAAATATAGTGAAAGAGGAGTGGTATGCCAGAATCACCAAACTGAGAAAGATGGTAGATCAACTCTTCTGTAAAAAGTTTGGTGAGCACAATACTATTCTTTTCTTCTCTTTCATGGCTTTGTATTTCTTGAAGGTTGCTTTCCTTATTTCCCTTGAACATCAGCATGAATGAGACCTTTGATCCAAATATTTTCAAATATCCAATTTGATCCAGTGATCAAATATCCAGTTGATCCAGTGATTTCCAGATATTTAAAATCCTAGCAGTTGAGTGGAGAAAAAAAAAAGTATTACCCTACAGTTTATACAACAAGCTAAATTCATAGTAAAAGAAAGATTTCTAAATCTCATACGTAAAGTTCTTCTAATTGCTTTCAGTTCCTTCTTATTTGGATTTTTTTTCTCTGATGAATAAAAGGACCATTTACTTATCTATATCCATTGCAGTAAAATTAAAATTAGAATTGGAACATTTCTGGGTTTGTTGAATTTTTATGCCCTCTGCAGTATAAAAAATGGACAGCTTCATAAGAGCTAGAATAAAACTTTTCATGATGCTGTATAATAGATTTAAAACTTTGGATAAAACCACTGCATTATGCCCCAGTGAAGAACCTATTAATCTTCAGTCTGGCTTTGTGACTGCCCAATATAACATCATACAATGTGATAACTCTTTATGGTTTTGATGTGCTGAAGCTTGGAGTCTGTTGGATTTTGCTATTCTGTATTGTTCCACGTTCTAATATTATGACTGTAATAGCCTGGAGGTTTTGCAGTTTAGCTGACTTTTAATAAAGATAGATGGCCAAACCGTCCAGTTATTGGATTTATTCTCTTTTAACAGCCGAGGCCTTGGGGAGCACTGAGCCTAAAGCGGTTCCATACCAGAAATTTGAGGCACATCCTACTGACCTCTATGTCGAAGGTCTGCCGGAGAACATTCCATTTAGGAGCCCATCCTGGTATGGGATCCCTCGCCTTGAAAAAATAATTCAAGTGGGCAACAGAATCAAATTTGTAATCAAAAGGTAAGTGTTTGGTTTAATGTCTAAACTTAAAAAAAGGGGGGGGGGGCAAACAACCTTCCTTTTGGTTAATCAGGCACTTGCTTTCATTAAGTCCTAAAGCATTCAGTCTTTGGCTACCAGATGGGCAGATTAAATGTTCCGCGTAATAAAGGAAATGGATATTTGCAATCCAAAAAAGAATCTCCCAAACGATCCTTATAGCATTTTTACAAGAGGGTGAAATATATAATAGAAAAATCCAAACTTTTCAATTACTGACATAAAAAGTATGTATTATTTAATTTGTGTTAAGAGTGGATAGATTATGTACTTTCATTACAGACCGGAACTGCTAACTGTCAGTCCAGCCGAAGTTCCTCAGCCAAGGTCAAACACACCAGGTAAGACAGATATTGTCTCCAAGGGGGAATGTAAGGGATTGGTTGGAAAACAAATGTGGATCAGTAAATCATTTTTTAAAGTAATCCTTCCGTGATGAGTGTATGCCATGCTCTTCCTGAGGTTTTAAAAGCCTAAATTGATCATTATGCAGATGAATGGCTTTCTGAATTATGATACAGTCCAACATCTTTGAATAACTAGAACGGATCACATTTGCAACCTAAGAGAACTAGAGTTACTACTGTGGCCTCGTCTAAAGCTCTGAAGCCCTGTAGCATTTTACCGCTGATTGTGTTGGGCATTTTGAGGCCTCTGTTGGTAAGGAATTATAATGACTTCTAAAAACATGAAGTGCTTTTAAAATAGGAAAAGAATCCGATTAATGCTTCCTTTTATTTCCTGGCACAAGAGAGTGCTATGACTTAGTTTATTGATATTCTCTTACTATAGAAATGTTTAACCCAGATCTTGTTATTTTTTTAAGAGAATGAATCTGCTTATGGTAATAACGAACCAAGATCCAGGGCTTCCTAGCTTTTTCCCGCCACTGGATAAACAAAGTGTGATTTCAAGAGATAACTGTGAGTTTTCTGCAGAAGAAAAAGGAAAGAATATGATATAATCATGCAATCAGTAGTCTCCTTATACCACCACAGCATATTGTGGATTTTGTTTGGACCTCAGGAAAAGGTTCATATTCAGCAAGAGGGTAGCTCAGTAGAAAAGGCTGTGTTAAATGTGGAGCAGAAGGGAAAAGCAGCACCTGTTTTTTCAGCTCTCTAAAGCCCTGAATATTGTCAAATATGACGGTGTAACTGACAGTCTGACAATATAGCGATAGCAGTAAGTAGACATGATAGCAGTAAAAAAAGCAAAATCTTCTTTCTGAAAGAACTGACATGCAGTGGTTATGGTTCTTAAAATCCAAACTATTTGAATGTTCAGAATAACTTTCATATTTCATACTCATTATCATATTTTTCATTAACTTTTAGGTAAGTTCGGTATTACCAGTGCCCACAAACCTTATCAGGGTCTAGGGTTTGATGTCAGACAGGTAAACACAGCAAATGTTCCCTTAGGCTTAGAACCCAGTGCAAGTCATTTCCTCAGGCAAAGGCCAGGGATCTTATTATTTGCTGAATGCAAACCTTATCTGGCTAAAGAATAATATTAGCCTTTTTTAAAGCAAAATATTGTTCTGTTGCAAAGTAATAATCTGGTGCCCCCAACAGATAGCTTACAAACAACATTTTTATTTTTTAAGTAACTTATTCAGTGTAATTCCATTGCCAGTTAGACTTCAACCAGTGAGTAAGTATAAACACACATGCAAATGTTAAACACTTGCAGGACGGGGACTCATGTGAAATCTATGAAATAAGCAGAGCAGACTGCAAAAAGTATTAATGCTACTTGCCTTGATAATATGAAAAGCTAGAAATAAACCAGATCATGTAATTTGTTAGTTGAAAATATGATTTGGAACCTAAAAAAATTCCATATACCTTCCTTCATTTATGTTTTTTACAGCTCGGAGTGGTATTAGCTCAATACCAGTTAATTGTTATCAGTGGGTGATGACAACAAGTAATGAGCTTAATGCTGTTTCTCGGGAAAGAAGTGCCTTTTATTTCTGCTAGTGTGTCTTTTGCTTCATTCTCCACCTGAGCTACAAATTACTCTGGCTGGCACTCCTGTAATTGACTTCTATTTATAGCAGAAAACAGGATTGAAAATGATTTTTTTAATGTTAATCAAAATGTTTAGCAAAGCACTCCTTAAATCTTCACGTTCTGTTCTAAAGACTGTTTTTATTATGCACCGGAATTCATTAATAATTCCAACTGTATCAGAGCTACTAGCATAATTCTTCCCTTCATCGAAAGGCTCTGAAGAGCAAGTTCTCCCACTTGGGATGATGATTGAAATTTGTAACTACATTTAGACAGATCTTCCATTATGTATAGGGAATTATGTACATCATTTAAGCTTCTGTTAATAATCATTACTCACTGCATGTCCTTGTCTACTCAGATGTGGCTGTGTTGAAAGTTTCCAAGTTCTTGAATTGAAAGAAATGTGTTCAAATGTACTACTTTATCTAGAAATGGGATAATACTCTATAACATGTGTCCATTTCTTGTTCTCAGTGAAAGAAGATTGGAATGTCAGAATCACAAAACTAAGAAAGCAAGTAGAAGAGATATTTAATATGAAATTTGGTAAGTTAAATATTAAATTAACTACATTATAATGCTGCTTTGATTAAAACTCTTCTGTAAAAGAGTTTTAAATTTTACTGTACATAATTAAAGATTAAAAGTGTGCTAGAATGAGAGAAAGGAAATCTTGGCTCCTCTTACCTACTCTTTACTGACTCTTCCCTATAAACTGACTTTAATGACTTTATAACAACATCCTAGGCCATAGTTTTTCAACGGTAGGACAATGATAGTGTTATGTGTACAAAAGGATTTTGGATCAAAGAAGTCCTCAATGAGGAAGATACTAGATACTGCAGATTTAGACAGCTGTAAGGAGACTCTGTAACAAGATGGACAAAGTCCCCATTTGCAGTGATTCTACAGCAAATGGTGGAAAATCTGTTTAAACGTTTCTCTCGGGGGTTTTTTGTTGTCTCTGAGTAGAAGAGCTTCTGTAAGCCAGGCTTCTTAAAATCACTTACTATAAAATACCACCCATTTGAGTGTGTAAACTATCATTAAATCTTTATTTTCAGCCCAAGCTCTGGGGCTTTCAGAGGCAGTGAAAGTTCCCTATCCTGTATTTGAGTCAAACCCTGAGTACTTGTACGTCGAAGGCTTGCCAGAAGGAATCCCCTTCCGGAGTCCCACATGGTTTGGAATTCCACGCCTTGAAAGAATTGTCCGTGGGAGTGGCAAAATCAAATTTGTTGTTAAAAAGTATGTTTGTAATTCAGTTATTTTTACTCCTGATTTTCAAATGATTTGATTTTCTTCTCAGCAATTTTAAGTTTTAAATGCTACCGAAATTCTGTTTCCATGAAACAGAAAAAACATTTTGCATATGTTTTATCTCATGAAAGGATATACCCTCCTTATAAATTTAGATAAATGCATAATTTGTGTGCATGAATCATGGATCTAGGAGAAAAAAATGGCCTGTACTTGGAAGCTTTTTTTTCCTTCTTTTTTTCCTTTTTTTTTTGCCTGAAAAAAGCTCAAAATTGTAGAGTAGAATACATAGCTTAATATTTTCTAACTTCTTCTGGTTATAGTATATGGAGAGTCACCATTCTACTTCTAGTAGGAATTTATAGACAGTTGGTATTATATAAATTTGAACTCATCTGAATTCCAGTAAATATATAGTATTATGCTGTATTTTTCTTGCCTGTGTAATTGATTGGATTGTATTCTGTTCAACTTCTAGGCCTGAGCTTGTCACTTCCTATTTGCCTCCAGGATTGGCTAGTAAAATAAACACTAAAGGTAAATGCTTAAATGTTATTTGCTGCTGTCACTTCATGAATACACACCTTCTGCTTTCTTAGCAAACTGAGGGATCTTTATGGTTGGAAAATATGGGGATTGCAGACAAAAGGCCTTACTTAAGATGAACTTGCAGAGTAGCCTCTCTACTAACTATTACCAAAAAAATTTACTCAAAACAATTTATTTGGAATTTTTAACTTGAGACTATTCAAATGCAGAAACTGGAATTTATACAATTTCTACAACTTCTGTTTTGCTTATTAAAAGCATCATTTAACTTACCTGTGAACTGAAGTAAATAACAGTGATGTTTTTTAAAAAATAATAAAAAAGTCTTTTAAATTAGGTTCTCTGTAATAATAACAAAATTATTAACTTCTGAATTTTTTAGATAATAGAATGTACTAAAGCTGTCCCTTACACTTAAAAACAACCTTCCTGATGTCTTCTGCTCTAAATTAATGGGGTGAAAATTTAAGGGAGTATTATACCTGCCTGTTTGATGAACACTGAAGGCACTTTTTAAGGCTGTGAGCTTCACTGTGTTGTTCAGATTTTACAGTGCAGACTATACTAAGTACAGGCACAAGTTATTCAGTCTGATGAAATTTTCAGAGTACAGATGTTTTTTGTTGGCTGTGTAGGGTATACTTTATAGAAAGTTTGTTCATTACAGCTTGTATTGTATTCATTTTTAGCAATGAGTCCAAAGAGTTCAAAAAGGTCACGAAGTCCTGCAAGCAATTCAAAGGTCCCAGAGATTGAAGTTACTGTTGAAGAAGGTATGGAACAAATATTAATAAATACTGTTTTAGTGGAAGAAGTTTTCATACCCCATGATTAACTTATGCAAGTTCTAATCTTTACCTCATGTAGCAGACTTTCATTTCAGGACTCCAGATACACTCCAATTTAGATACAGTTTTTTTCTCATTTCTGAATAATATTGGATTCTGAGAAAGTGATGGTTATGTAAAATGTTCAAGTTTGACAGCTTTCTTGGGCCTTTCATTCCAAGTAGTGATGTGGGAACTGATGAAGTCCTGAGCAGAGAATGACAGATGTGAGGAATAATATGACATGCTTAATTTCAACCCTAAAAGAATTTTTGAAAAGGCTTTTATTCCACTCTTAGTGTAGAACTTGAGTTCTCTCTAGTAGTGTGATATATTATCCTTTTCATATGATGGCTTGCTTCTGCTCTCTGCATGAATGTATGTAATGTGTTTCTACAGGTCCTAATAAACCACAAACAACAGATGTTCAAACTAATTCTCAAACCAATGGATCCAATATGGGTTTCAAGCCACGAGGAAGAGAGTTTTCTTTTGGTAAATACTTACGGGATTTAGCATGCATACATTCTATTAATGTCAGCATTGACAATTTTGGCCATTTTGTAATATCAGAGATTATTTGCATTTATGTTTTATTCTACAGTTAGTGAATGACTGAAGTTCTTGTTTTCATGTACATTCAGTTCTCCATCATTTAGAATAATGTACATCTGAGAAGTCCGGGGTGATGTACAGAAAATGCTGTACAAATGCAGCACAGGTCCATGAGGTCTTATCTACCGTTCAGAATCTCCCCTTCCAGGCTTTCGCTGTCTCCTGGCAAATATGTGGGTGGCTGCTATGTTATTTCACAATGCTTCGAATTCCTCGAGGTTTTGTTGTCTGGTGCGCAGTACCACCAGAGTGGAGACACCCAGCCCAGATCTGATGCTGTGCATAAGCTTAAGCCCTCCCCAAACCTGAATATTAAGGATCCCTGTGTAGGGATAGCCGAGTAGCTATGTGGGAAGTCAGATGATCTGAACTAACATTAATAAGCCATGATCTATTAGAGATGATTTGGGGAGATCACCATTACACCTCTCCTTTGCTGCTAATTCCAGAAAATCAGTCAAGGAGCAGCCAGATAGCGCCGGAAGCCATATAGTTGTGTTCATGAGCATTGGGTCTGAGGTTTTTCACTGTGCAGGACCAGATCTGTTTGCGCACTGGTCTAGCCCAGAGATCTTTACAGCTACAGCAAGGTTAATTTGCCACACCTGTGACTTCTCCATGGTTAAACAAAATCACTGTATTCAGAGCAATTGTAATTAGTTCACAAGTGTCATCAAATCTTTTTTTTTCAGCATGCTTACATCCTGAATTCATCACCTGAATCATATATAGGAATTTGTTGTCATTCTTTGTTTTGTCCCCCACATTTTCTTTTTGACCCTATGGTCATAGAAGAATTCCTTACTCATACTCAGCCAGAGTTTAGAATGCATGTAAGATATTGATTTGGAATGATTATTTCTGTTGGCATGGACAATATTACTGTTCACAGTTGTTTCCAGTTTTCTCATCATTGTCAAACTTAAGATTTTTAAAGTATTATTCTGCAATCATTTTAAACTTTCAAATGAATTTTTAGTTTTGTAGAACAGCTGTGGACCGCTTGCTGCAGGCACAAGACAACCAGTTTAGGAATTGCTGCTGACCAGTGTCAGCAGCAAAATGTCTAGCTAGCCAGATGGTTACTCTTACCAACTGTGGCTGAAATTATTCTAGAGCTTAGTTTGCAAAGGGGAAGCATGTGTCTCAGGGTTATGTCATTGAATAAATGAAGAGCTTTCTGTCAGTAATTTGGGTGCTCATTTGGGTAAGTAATTTGTATGTCTCCTGATGCTGTAAATTTGAATTGCATTTGGATTAATTTCAGTAAATGCCCTTCCTTATCTGTTAGTATTTTTCAAAGCTTTAGGGAAATGAAGCTTTATATGGATATAGGTTTAGACTGGGGCAGAATGTTTCTATGCTGTTTGCAGAATGATAGCCATTTTGTTCATTTTAATTTAATGATAATCTGTTATCAAGCATAATAAGTAATTTATTAAACATTTATAAAAACATTATTTGAGGACAGATTCACTCTGTGAATGTTGATTTACTTCTTCCCATTTTCTCCTGCCAGAGGCTTGGAATGCCAAAATTACTGACCTAAAGCAGAAAGTTGAAAACCTTTTTAATGAAAAATGCGGTAAGTTTACCAGTTCCTTTACCGAGATGCCTTTCTTATGAACACGCAGTTAGATGTGTCATGGATATGTTCATACACTTATTTCAAAAGTCCTACAATCCTTGCATAGTCTAGGCTGTGTTCTGTCATTCTTACACAGCTTGCTTGAAGTTCTGTGTCAAATTTCCACTTGCTTTATTTGGGCTTGGAAATGGAGAAGTTGTGGTTTGATTGCTACTTTTTTAATGACCCAGAGACCTAGTCATTGCACGTCCTGGCACATCTCTCTAAGCATTCTTCATTCTACTTACGAATGAGAATTTGCATGATTTCAGCTGCTGCATGACTTCGTTCATCATGGATGCTATCTGGAGAAACATGTAACCCATCGTATTCAGTCTCTTTCTGCTGCGGGCTGTTTGGAAACTAAGGTCTTTACTCTTCTGAGTGCGGTTGTTGGAACAGTAGCACTAATGCCACTTGGTTTTGGTGCAGTCCTGTATCACAGAGACAGGATACCTTGTCTGTAACAAAGCAGAGTACAAATGGGAGAGTCTTGAATGTAGACCAAGCCAGTGGCATAAGCTGTCTATAAATATTAATATTTTGAAATGCAAATTATGGTCTAATTTATCACAAGAGAATGAGTTACGTTCGAGGTACTACATGTGTATTTTCTTCCTGCCTATTCATAGCTATCACCAAAAAAACCAAAGCCTGCTGCTTCCTCCTAATCTAGTATGTATGTGCCAACTATTATATACAGTTTATACCTGATATGTTTTGTTTATAAACACATCAGTGGTCTAGCTGGTAGCTTATTTGCTCTGTTGCATTTCAGGGGAAGCACTGGGGCTGACTGAACCAGTGAAGGTCCCGTTTGCATTGTTTGAATCCTACCCAGAAGATTTCTTTGTGGAAGGTCTACCAGAGGGAGTGCCATTCCGTCGGCCTTCTACCTTTGGAATTCCAAGACTAGAGAAGATCCTGAGAAACAAATCTAAGATAAAATTCATTATTAAAAAGTAAGACTCCCATGTGTCTCTGGTAATCTCTTCTATCGGAACTGAACTGTAGCCTGAGAAATAAAATTCATTTGCTGAATTGCTAAATTCCTCTCTCAACAGTCTAAAATACACACTGGAATATTTTTGGTAACCCAGGAAATGCTCGGAAAGCATTTATATATGTGGAGCAAGACACATTCATCTCTCTTGTTCTGAAAGATAGTCACAGCCTGTTTAGTGGGGAAGAGCCAGTCCAGATTTCTGAGTTCATTGCACTTATCACATCACTGTTTTAGTTCCTATTACATGGAGTGCGTATAGGTTACTCTTAGCTAAGACTTGGCAGCAATATATTAAGGGTGGAGAAATGTAGATTCGTATATTTGGGATTGTAAGAACTGATGTTTCTCATCTAGCATAGGCTTAAATATCTGTGTCCCAGTGTAGATGAAGTGGCAAGAGAAGTTCTGGAGGCTTAGCCATTGCATCCTAGATTGTCTGTTTGGCTTAGAAGAATGCTGTGTGTACAGTGTTGGTTCCTGTGTTTAAAATATAAATATTTGAATATTGCATTTTCTTTACTGTTGATGAAGCGAGTGTAATTTTGTTGTTGTACGTGAAATCTTCAATCTGTTTGTTTGCAGGCCTGAGATGTTTGAGGCAGCCGTTAAGGAAAGTTCTGCTAGAAGCCCCCAAAGTGAGTTTTACAACTGCTTAACATTCTAGATAATAGTCTCTTTCAAGGATTAAATACAAATGAGAAGTGCTGCTTGGTGTTAATGAATTCCTGAAAATTTCATTCCATATTGTGGTTGATTTAGGGGGTTTTTAGATGAAAGAAAAGTGTTAACAAGCTGAATTTGAGGCACAGTCTTAAGTACTGTGTCGCTGGTCCATATGTCTAGTAGATCTCTCTATCTACTTTCAGGACTGTAAGACTACTGTATTTTCTTGTCTTCTGCATAGTTCCCTAACTCTTGCATTATTCTATCTTCTGATACATCTTTCTAGTTTTCTGAGCAGCTTTTTGTAATTGAATATAACAGTATTAGATACACTGCTTATATTTTATATAGATGTTACAGTGCTTTTACTCTAACAAAAGAATGTGGTATATCAAAAATCGTAGCTTCTGAATTGCACTGATGAGATGGGGAAGATAATAGCCATTGCCAGTTTGAATATAGCTTTGGCAAGGGAGTAGTAAAATTTTTGAGTTATTCTCAATAAAATAATCTTATCTCTAATCTGTGTTTTACTGCCTTTTATCAAAATGTGACAAATGGCGTGTGATTTGCAGAAGTAATTCAGGTCTATAGATGAATTAATTACTCCTGATGCCTAGGTGATTCTAGTGAGAAGTGCTCCATAGAAATGAGTGAAGATAGCCAGCAGAAAATTGTGTCAGCAAAAGGCATGTCATGGATTAAATGAATTGAGTCATATTATTATCTGTTATTAAGGGTTGGCAGAACTCCACTGAGTTAGTTGAACTATGCTGGTTTATGCCCCTGGACTGTGCGGCTCACAAATGCAGCTCTAAAGGATTTATTTTGTGAATGCGTGCAGTGAATAAATGGATCAGTAGATGTAACTAAATTAACCACAAGTGCTATGATTTTTTCCTCTTCAATAAAAAGAACAAAATATGTGTTTCACATAGTCTTTTTTCCTGTTTTTTAAAGTCTTTTTAGAAAACCTGCTAGATAATGATTAACATAATCTTTAATCTAGTCCTTTCTCCTGAGTGTGTAATGGGAAAGATATAGTATTGAGCACCTGCAGCAGGTATAGTATGTCTCATTGAAAGCTGGTCCCATTTTGAAAATGGGAATGGGTCTGTTTTGAAAATGTTGCCTCGTATCTGTTAACTTCGCAATATTTTCTTTATATATAGCATTCAAGATTTTGGGCTCTCCACAATTGTCTTTTAAATTCATTCTCTTACATCTAGGAAAAAATAACTCGTCCAATATGGCCATTACAGCAAGCACCACAACCAATACAGTGGTGAACACGGCCGCAGGTGTTGAAGATCTTAACATCATTCAAGTAACTATACCAGGTACGTATGCTGTCTGGTTACACCTCTTACCTTTTGTGCTCTTATTCTGTATATTTTGTCTGCTGAAGTTTTTTTCCTACAGTCTGGTTGGTTTGCTGAAATGCAAGTACAATATACAAAGAGCATAATTTAGTGGTCTGCTTTTCCTGATAAGTTAAATATTTTCTAACTTTTATGAATATCAATTCAGTGACATCTCCAGAATATTCTTGGTCCAGTCCCAAGTTAAGAAATATCCTTATTTTTTCCATTTTTTCCTCATGTAATAAAGTAAATATTGATTTGCAACTTGCATGGCAACTTCAGGAGACCAGGACTCGGACTGAATTTAATAACCATGCAGGCTGAACTGCTTTGTCTTAAACAATACTGATTACTACTTACTTGGGCGTATGTGATGTTCATTAGAGACTGGGGAACCTTGCACACTGTGTCTATCTATTGAATGTCAGTTTACTCTTACCTTTCTCCACCATTAGATGTACTTTGTGTTTTTACATAAGTTTAGAAAGTCATCTTTAGATAATATATCTAATGTGCATCATGTAAATAATTTGAAGCCTTTTACAGATTTCTTAACAGCTGTGCATTTTTGCTTATTTATGCAATTCTGCGTTAATGATAAAACTAAGAACAAAGTCCCTGTTTCAAAGCATTCAGGTATACCTGCTTCAAGTACTCATTCATGCATTGCTAAACCTTCAGGAAAAAGTAATGTTCTTAATTCTGATGCTATTCTAACAATTTCTTTCAGATGATGAAAGTGAGCGATTGTCAAAAGTAGAAAAGGCCAGACAGTTGAGAGAACAAGTAAATGATCTGTTTAGCCGGAAATTTGGTAATTGGTTTTTACCCCCCATTTTTACACAGATGTGAATGTAACTAATGTTGTTCATGTTGATGTTACTGAATTGTCACTTATGGTGAACAATATATGCAATCATTAAAATGAGCAAATGTGAGAATTGCGTATGAATGTTGTGTTTTGACTTCAAAAAGAATCTTTTATAAGGGATGTAGGTTGTTTGGTGTTTTAAACAGAGAATGTCGCGTGCATATAGACTGCTTTGTGTTCCTTCCCTTCCAGTTCCTCCCTCTTTCTGTGTAAACATGGATGAAATGTTTATTTTGCTTGTAAACTATGATTCTTCTTAGGGCTATGTAGTCCTGACCTGTTAATACTCGAGACTGGAGTAATTTTTTAAATCCAACTTATCTTTTTCCTGTGTATAGTTTTTTTTTTTAATTTCACTGTGTATTTGCATTGGACACCAATAACGATTTAGTGAGATTCTATATCTGGAATTCCTTCACTAGTGCTATGTGTGCATTTTTGTGTGCATTACAGGAAGTGCTTTCCTTTCCTTTCTTGTAGTTATTTCCTTAGATATCCTGTTCTATACCTTTTTTAGTAAAAACAGGATCTTGGTTCTTTATACGGTGAACATGTTAGAATTGGAGTTGGAGCTAGGGATCTCTTAGTGGTATTCATGAGTGTAATCCAAAACATCTATTTGTTTGAAAAATACCACTGTAATTATTTAATCTTCAAGTAGATTTTTATAGTTACCGATCTGATAAAATGGCTTAGTTTTGCATTTAGTTTCTTAATTGTCTGAGAATTTTTTCCTCAATGTAATCATGAATATGTAGACTTGAAAATAAACATGACCTAATTTTCTCACTTAGGTGAAGCAATTGGTATGAATTTCCCTGTGAAAGTCCCATACAGAAAAATCACCATCAACCCTGGCTGTGTGGTGGTGGATGGAATGCCTCCTGGTGTGGCATTTAAAGCTCCCAGTTATCTGGAAATCAGCTCAATGAGGAAGATTTTGGAATCAGCAGAGTTTATCAAGTTTACTGTCATTCGGTATGTAGTTATCATTGGTTAGATTGTACACATGTTGTGAGGACAGCCCTGTAACTTGAATAAATGAAGATTCAAAAGAACAGAAATTTCAATGCATCTAGTGGAAGAAGTTGACTGTTTTGGATAACTAAAGCAGGTCAAATGAAGCCCAGATATCCATAGCGTGAATGAAGATGGTAACTCTTTGGAGGACGTGCCCAATTAGGTATGACAAAAGTCATAGTATTAATATTGCATATTACAGCAAGCTATCATTTGAGTTGCAATTTATTTGTATTGTATAACACAGTCCTGACATGCAGTGGGCCTTGCTGTCCCACAGCCTCAATCAAGCTTTGACTTTGCTTCGTACAAGACAGTTCAGTGGTCCAGAACTTGTTGGCTTTTGACAGTGAATAGTATGTTTGTGGTGGTATTCCTAATAATATTTTTAAAGTATTTCAGTTGTGTTAAGATACTTGAATTAACGTAATCTTTTTGTTAAATGTTTTTTCCTCTAAAATCAATTTATCTACAGTATTTGAACAATCTGATATTGTCCAATTACAGTGTAAGTGAATTTTATCAAGAGATATTTTCATTCATGAAGCAGAATAGAAAGCACTTTGGAACCACACTAAAAGGAGTTCAGGAGTTGAAAGCAAAAATTCCTCAATTTTTGCAACTCCTCAAATTACAGACCACCTCACAAGAGTTTAAAAGCTTTACTTCCATTAGAGAGAGAGAAATTTTTAAAATGCCATTTTACTAAGAAGTCTGAACTCTTGACTGTTAATCTCTAAAGAGCTCCAACCTGAAAGGACTCTTGCTCACCCTCAGTTTGGGATTGATTGGGCTATGAAGAAGAGGTGACTCCCCTGTTCATTAGTTGTGACTGAGGGAAGGATTTAGATCTTTCCGTGCGTGTCACTTTTCAAAACGCTAGCAAACAAACCACAGTGCCCAAGAGATACTCTGATGGTTCCTTCTGCTCTCGCCTAGTTTCTGTTCCTTCTTTCGGTATGACCTCTGTTAGGAACTGTTAGGTGAGGCTGCCTTGGGAGGGAGGCCTTATGCAACAGATCTTAGAATAAGTAGATGTTGTGTTCTGTTTTTTACAGACCATTTCCAGGACTTGTGATTAACAACCGTAAGTATTTATGAGACATCGATGTCAAATGCATTTTTGTCACTTACCAAGATTAGTTTCCACATTTTGGCTTAGTGGCAGAGGCTCCACAGCAGTAAGTTCTAAGTATAACTCTCTTCTCTGTTTCTATCTCATTAAAATTTCCTGACTAAACATGCATGCCCAGTTAACATGAGAGCAGAGTGATAAATTTGCAGAATGGTGTAAGATTAGCGTTAACTTTGATATGAAAATGCAAGATAGTGATTTTGTATTTTTCAGCTGCAGAGTCCCAAAGAGATTTAGGACCCTGACTGAGCAACTGACTTGCATGGGAGTCTCTACATTTTAGGTTTGGATCCATGGCAGTAGCAGTTAATAAGCAAGAACTTTCCGGTAGCTGCACAACCGTGTTCCAGTGAAAAATTCTGCATTCTGCTGAAATAGTAAGAGTTTAGAGAGGCAGAGTGTAATTAGCTGAAGTGGAATTTGGCCCTGTTGCTCAAATCTTGTTTGGAAAAATGATGTCTTCGTATTTTCAGTTGCCTAAAATAGTTGTGGCCTTGTTTTTTAGATTTTATTTAAAGAAAAAAAGCAAACTGAAAAATACAGTCATTACAGTGTCCCTTGTGTCATGTTGTTTCTGAGCCAATGTGAGATTAGAGAGTCAGAGGCCAAATAATGTAGTGTCATTAGTCTGGCCTTATCATGATTAAGCCTGAGTGATTTAGCGTTCATTGGTTTGCATCCAGCCGCCAGTATATTCCAGCTGACGTGCCGAGATCTGTGAACCGAAAGTGTGACGTTTTCTCAGGAAGATATTCTAGTTAATAACTTGCATCGACCTGCTCATCAGTCCTAGGCACACCTTCGTAGGTGGGGAAGATGTCACTTTGTAGAGGGAACCTTCCAGGCAGATAAATAGTTCATAGCATTTCCAGAGAATTGAATTAGGAATGAAAGGATCTATGAAAAACCGACTGTCAGCATGTAATTGGCAATGGGACTGAGGCTAGCTGAACGAGAACAGCACGGATGTCTGCTCGTCTTCCATCGCTGGAGTGGGGGGATTGGTCATTGGAACAAATGATTTTTGTGCAGTATCCATGTCCATTCATTATGGTCAAGATGAACCGATACTGATAGACAGTGAGGTGAATATTGAAAGCCTCTGAGCCTACTGCTTATAATGCATTATTCTTGTTCTGAAGAACATATGGGAGCTTGTGAGGAAATTTTTGGTGCTTGAAGGCAAGATATGGAATATTTTTTCTGTAAAAAAAAAAAAAAAAAAAGCAGCTCCATTCCAGTGAGTGTAACCTGTTCATGCAGCAGTTTCAGGATCTGAATGTACGGTGAAGTAAAATTGTCATTGTGTTGAATGTGTGGGACCATTTTCATTGTAAAGCTGAACAGTGATCATGTCTAATCTTAGAGCTGATGGAGAAAGTTGAAGCAGAAGCACCACCAACGGCACCGGCACCAGTACTCCCAGGTGATGCAGAGTGTAGCACACATCCTTTCAGAACGGGTAGGGTATGGAATTCAAGATCTTACTGACAGATGGTATTAGCAGTCATGCCTTAGGTATGCACTGCTCATGATGAGCCGTTTTATTTTGAAAGATTGTGCAATGGTGACTTTTATAGCTATTAAATATTAGTAGATTAACAGAAAAAAACATTGCTTCTTTCCAGCTGCATCATTGGTGTTTTTCTTGATGTGATTTTTGCAGATGATGAGTGGGCTGAAAAGAAGGATTAGTAGAAGCAAAACATAAAGCTAATTCAGTATCTGTTTATTAGTACCTGTTTAACTCAAAAGTATGCGCATGTCTGTCTCTGTGTCAGGTAGAAGTTCAGCCAAGTTAAGTTTGCCCATTAAAATAAATAAGTAAATAAGGTTGCCTGTAGTGAAGGAAAGACTACTGCAATTTGCCGAATAAACTGTTATCAAACAAAACTGAGAAACTAAGAGAGCGAAAACAATTCAATAAACATTTTAAGAGTAAGAAACAAGTGACCACTTGTATGACAGACATAATTTAAAGGAAGCTACCGCTGCCTCTGCTTATATTTGGAAGTGATGGGAGGGAAAAAAACAGCTGTTGATTATTAGTGAACTTCCTGTAGTCTACCTGTAGTTAATTCAATTGCAGCAGTTAATAAGTTATAAAGCTTTCCCAATACCTGTTCATCTACGCAGGTAATAGAAAAAACATTATGGAATCAAAATTTACTCTTTGCCCTCTGTTCTTCACCTTCCCACTCTCCCCCAAAACACACTCAATCACCATTGAACACCTAACAATATTAACCAGAAGTGGTGACATTTTTTTGAAATCTAGATTTATATTTAAGAGGTTTAAATACAACTGGTCCAAACTTCGTATATTCTGTACAAGCACATGTTATGTTCTGCTAGGACTCAGTTATGTGCCTACCACAGTGAATCATACTCTGAAGAGGAAATGTTACTTACTGTATTATAATAAGTGTTTGAACTTTTTATGTTTTGCTGTAGACTGTATAGCAAGTTACAGATCTGTATCTCAGACAAGCATATTTGAGTCTGATTATCGGAGAAAAACAATGAGGTGGTTTTCAGAGAAAACTTATTTTCTCTAAGTTTTGCTAAGATACTTATCTGATTCATAGTGTTGAAACTATATGCATATTCATTTGACTGTATACTTTTTCATTTAAGAACCAGCTGAATCAAGCCAAATAGAAGTATCTGTAGGAGGTAAGTCTTTGTCTTCAGTTACTATCAACAAGTATTTTTAAATTGTTTTGAACAAAGCTGCATCCTTTTTTTAAAGGAGGAGGGTCAATCAAAGCAAAAAGAAGGGACTTATTGGTTCCCAGGAAATGTTTTCATCTGTATTAATATCATACTGCATCATGTGAAAAATACTCTGCAGCAAAAGTTGTTATTCAAATAATTTTACAAGAGTTTTACGAATTGTTATTCTTGGTTGGTGAATCATGACTATATATAGGGTTTGAGTGATTGTTCATATCCTGAGCGATGCATCTAGCTATTATTAAGAGCAGTAGTTTCCACAGTTTGTGCAACTGAATGACTGGCATCCTCAGGAAGTTTAAATGGCATATTGGCCTGAATTTGCTGTGAGGGTTTGTCGGGAGAGGAGGTATTGTTGTTCTTCTAGAACTTACGCTCTGAAAAATATCCGACCTTCCTATTGTCCAAGAATATACTTGAGTTGTTTCTTTTTCAGATGTCGATATATGTGAGACCAAATAGAGTGTAGTACTCCTACTCCCTTTATGCCTTTGCATATAGTCTTGGAGCATTAAAATACTGAGTTGATCTTAGAATTTGGATTCTGGTGTCTGCTGTGCGCTCTGGTCCTGTAAATGCTGCCTTAGCTAACCTCGACTTTTCTTTGTGGCCCTAGATGGCTGTGTCTGCCTCTGCAGTGGTGGGCTTTGGTCATCAGAAAGTGCTGTGTCACTTTGAATGTGTCACTTTGAAGGGCTGCTGAGATCTGACAGCCCTCAGATGTTTTCGTAACAGCTTGACAGCATCATAGCCAGCAGCAGTGGGATGGAGGCTGCTGGGCATCCGTACTTGTATTCTTAAAACTCTCAACTTGAGTTCACTCTCTAATCTTGCTTAAATTCCCCCAGAAGAGCAAATAGCAAGCCTTAGCACTCCCATTCTTTCTCCTTTTCCAGGGAAATGCCCTTTCCCATCTCCATTGCTTCAGTTTCCCTGAAAATGTCACTGAACTCTGAGTCAATCCAACATGCTCAACCAAAGCTCGTTATAAGCTCAGCTACAGGTTCACTCTGAGTGTTTTCAGTAGTTTTTTCTCTGAATATAGATTAATCTTGCTGCAGTGATCAAGAAGAAAAGAACCTGTTGAAAAGGAGGCAAGCATTAGTAACAAAACAGCTAAGATGCAGATTTTAAGCTCACAGTTATTAAAAGCTGAAACATCAAACAGAAAATGTTAGGTGATGGAGTGAGACAGTTGTTCCTGAGTACCCTCATGCAGAGGAAATCTGGTTATGGGCCTTTGAAGTAATAGTTTTGAAGAAATAAACAAACACGTCTTTGAATTTGTCATCCAAAACTGGATTCAGATCCAGTTACCAGAGAAATGATCTTGAAAAAAGGTATGCAATTGCTAAAGAACTCAAAATCACTTCAGAACTAGTCTGGGAGGTATGAAACAATCATGTGATGAAGTGGCTTGGCTTAGTAGTGATGAATTAGCCTAGCCCCAAACCTTCCAAACAGCTTCAGTGAAAAGCCAATTTCCTTCCAGCATCATATTCTCTGTTTATAAAAAGAACAAAATTAAGTTCTGAGTCACATAGGCAGCACTATACAGACACAGGACTTCTTTGATTTACCTCCAAGTGTCACTGTGAACAAGAAAAGGCAAAGATTTTGTAATGAAGTCTCCTGGAAATGAAAAAAATCGTATCAAAAGATGATGAATGCTGTAGCCAACAAGACCAGATTTCTTTTTCTTTTTCTTTCTTTTTTTTAAGCATATGATAATGCCTGTCTGTTTGATACTGTGTGTTGAAGAAGAGAAATTAGCTGGAGCCAGAATTTGTTTTGGACAGATCGAAATACAATAATGAAGAAGTCTGTATCTACTTGAGAAGAGAAGTGGTCCTGGAGATGGAAAAAAATTTCTGAAAATTGGTCAATGCTGGGAAAAAGAGTTTGTGCAGTGAATGTTAATGTGATCACTGTTGCAGAAGGCATAACTTGAGCACAGCTAGGTTGAGATGCTGTTTACTAGCTTTGGAAGACAGCATCTTAAACGTGAAGCAGTGCTCGTACCCTAAGCTTCTAGTAAAGGAAGCCCTACATGAGATTATATTTGTGGTCATGGGCTATAGATTTACCTGTGAGTATTTGTCAAAGCTTCTGCAAACATTGCATGTCAAGTGAGGTGAATGGGAGAAAGAACGACCCTGGGGAGCGACAAAGAAGAGAAGGAGGACTGAAGAACAGTGAGGATGGAGACAAAAACTGTAATATATCTTTGCAGACCAAAACTGTGATATATCTGATGTTTTTTAACTGATTATGTTTTGTTTCTATTTTGGATTAAGTTCCTTTCTCACCCACTGAGTATTTCAGCTCCATAGAAAGCCTTTTTAAGTTTCAATACACTTCTAATACCGATTTTTATTTCTGTTCTTTAAAAAATAGAGTTCTCTTAGATTCCAGGCTGCTTTACATTGAAGTCAACATGGTAATTTCAATAGAATCAGATTATTTTGAATAGATATTAATTTATCATTAATAGTATAAAATGGTAAATGAATGCTTTTCATATTTGTTCTGTAATTTTTTTCCTATTAAGTACAACAGTAACAACAGAACTGATAAAGATTTTTTTTTTCTTCATTCATTACTGCTTTTTCAACAGATGTTACAGAAACAGAAGAAAATTCTCAAATAAAACAAGAACCGGACCCAACGTGGTAGACCTCATCAAAACTAGGGTAAAATAATTTATTGCTTGTTGGAAGTCAACACTTGTTAAAGAATAGTATTTTTATATTTTGGGGTGGGGAGAAGAGGGGTGGTTGAGATATAGGACTGAATGCCAGAAAATGTCAGCGCTTTACTTGACTTATGAATTATTTTATTTGTCTCAGTCCTCATATTTGTAAAATGTAGGACATTTTAACTGCATCCTCCAAATGTAATGTAAAGCATACTGTGTTAGCATTTGCGAGACAGTCAGTCTTAGGAAAATGAGGACTGTAACACAGCCTGTAAATAAAAATGGATGATGGTAATTACATACCTTAGAGGCAGAGTAAATGAAAGCTTAGGGGATTAGTGTTTATGAAGAGCTGTGACAAGCTTGTGTGAAAGAGTATTATCATTGTTTTTGGTAGTGCCTACATATTTCCAACTTGTAACTGTGCAGGAGAGCTCTTCACTAGGATTTCAATATTGTCTAACCTTGGGACACTTGGTAAAATAACTAGCTGCGATGAAAAATCAACTTGCTTTAAAAGTTTTGTTTCTTTTCTATTAACTTTACAAAAAGCTTAGTTTAACTTACAGTGCAAAAATGTGGCTGAATCTTTTCTGTCTCTTCAACTGTTTTTTCCTTCACTCATTGCTAAAATGGAATTTTGGTGGAGGTAGAGACAGTGCAAGGGTCTTTGGCACGTAACCAAATATAAGGAGGTTTACCTATGCAGTTGTTAGTTCAGAACTGTACTTCGTTCAGAAAAAATGGTAATTTTAAGCAGTAGCAGATCTCTGTTAGTTTTTCCAATTTCAGTTTTTTGATAATACTCTGAACAAATATTTTCCTCCTTGTTTATTTTTTGATACTTTAGTGGTTTGATTTGATTGACGTAAGAGTGGATGCATTCGTTTGGTATGTTCAAGCTGTAATCTGTCTAGCTATAGCAAGTCACAAAGATTGTATTCATCACAGAGAAGAAAACTTCTGAATCTTATTCCAGTTCTGAGGGCACAGACAGGCACTCAGCAAAACCGAGCTGCAGTGGTTCACCGTTAATTTTGGCATTAATATTGCAACTTTCCAGCTCACCTGAGGCGGTGGTCTTTCCAGCTCACCTGAGGCAGTGGTTGGGGGAGCATGTGTATTTGGGCTCCTGGCACCTTCTGGCTTTTCTGGAGACAAGGACAGCCCAGGCCGTGTCCTCTGTCAGGTGCAGCATAACCACAGCCTCCTCCAGGATATGGTGCTCCCTGGCAGATGTCTTCTGTCTGGTCTTGGTGCTTCTAGCACCCAGGTGAAGGCAGTATGCTTAGGTACATCCAAGTTGATGGGTTTCAGCTAGGGGAAAGCAAGTTTGTTCTCTCTGATCTTCCACTTCCCTTGGGATTTGGAACAACGTGTCTGGGCTCCCAGAGAGCAACTCTCAAGTGCTCCCAGCACATCTCAACAGCCTGGACGAATGAGCTGGACGTCAAATCAGCAGGGTCAGCTAAACAGTCTGACTGAACATAAGACATCAGCAGTTAGGATGCTAGAGCACGTGACCTGCGAGGAAAGGTTGAGTTTGGTCATTTTAGTCTGGCAAAGAGGTGACTCTCTGTGCCCTGAGAATTGTAAACACATCAGTGTCTTTCGAATATCAGTGTCTCCCATAGCATCCTCATAGGGAAGCTCAGGAAGTGTGGGCTGGATGAGTGGACAGTGAGGTGGATTGAGAACTGGCTGAATGGCAGAGCTCAGAGAGTTGTGATCAGTGGCGCAGAGTCTAGTTGGAGGCCTGTAGCTAGCGGTGTCCCCCAGGGGTCAGTACTGGGTCCAGTCTTGTTCAACTTCTTCATCAATGACCTGGATGAAGGGACAGAGTGCACCCTCAGCAAGTTTGCTGACGATACAAAACTGGGAGGAGTGGCCGATACGCCAGAGGGCTGTGCTGCCATTCAGAGAGACCTGGACAGGCTGGAGAGGTGGGCGGAGAGGAACCTCATGAAGTTCAACAAAGGGAAGTGCAGGGTCCTGCACCTGGGGAGGAATAACCCCAGGCACCAGTACAGGTTGGGGGTTGACCTGCTGGAAAGCAGCTCTGCGGAGAAGGACCTGGGAGTGCTGGTGGACACCAAGTTAAGTATGAGGCAGCAATGTGCCCTTGTGGCCAAGAAGGCCAATGGTATCCTGGGGTGCATCAGGAAGAGTGTTGCCAGCAGGTCGAGGGAGGTGATCCTGCCCCTCTACTCAGCCCTGGTGAGGCCACATCTGGAGTACTGCATCCAGTTCTGGGCTCCCCAGTACAAGAGGGATGTGGCACTACTGGAGCAAGTCCAGCGAAGGGCTACAAAGATGATTAGGGGACTGGAGCATCTCTCTTATGAGGAAAGGCTGAGAGAGCTTGGCCTGTTTAGCCTGGAGAAGAGAAGGCTGAGAGGAGATCTTATCAATGTGTGCAAGTATCTGAAGGGAGGGTGTCGAGAGGATGGGACCAGACTCTTTTCAGTGGTGCCCAGCGACAGGACGCGAGGCAACGGGCACAAACTGAAACACAGACACTTCCATCTGAACATGAGGAAAAACTTTTTCACTGTGAGGGTGACAGAGCACTGGAACAGGTTGCCCCGAGAGGTGGTGGAGTCTCCTTCTCTGGAGATATTCAAAACGCGCCTGGATGCAATCCTGTGCAATGTGCTCTAGGTGACCCTGCTTGAGCAGGGGGGTTGGACTAGATGATCTCCAGAGGTCCCTTCCAACCTCAGCGATTCTGTGATTCTGTAATAAATTGTTGAAGCCTGCTTTGGAAATATTTTTCATAAATCTGAACATGGCGTTCGAAAATATATTAAAGAAAAACTTTCTATTTGTAATCGGAAGTACTTCATTGGGTGGAGGAATATAAAGCTATCTGACTTGACCATTAAATTTTATCAAAATTTTGTCTTGAGCAATGGCTGCACAATTTGGTGCTGCAGTGCTTTGGATTTCCGGATACTCTAAGCTATCTGCTACCTAGCAAATTTATACCAAAGCAAGTAGTTGGTTTAAATTCTTACAGAGAGCACTCAAACACACATTTAATCTCATGTTTACTGAGGACAATATTCACCTTCTAGGTGCTTTCCGAATCTAGGCCTAATGAACTCAAAAAGTGTCCCAACTACTAGTATTTGCAATAAGATGCAGAGCTGCAATGAAACTAACTCACTTCTGTAATTTTTCTTATCTAGTCAGAAGCATCCAGTTCTGAGAAGAGCTTGCTGGGACTGTCCTGAGCTGTGTAATATAACTGTATAAGAGAAGTACCTTCTATACAAACCCTTTTTGTACTTTTAGATAGAAATGTCTACTTTTTCAGCAGTTCTGTGAATTGACTTAAAGCAAAGAAAGACTGTAGATTTGGAATGGCTGATTTTACTTTGGAATATATTGTAAGGACTAAATTTGATGCAGCATTGCTGGAGAGATGACAGGGATTGAAATCAACAGGGACTTAACAGAGGCTGTCTACATTTCCCAATAAAGCTGAATTTTACTGTATCTGAATGCATCTCAGCTTTTATAATGAAGAAAAATTCCTGCAGTAGTTCAGTTTGTTAGTTTTACTTTGAAAAAAGTAATTAATTTTTGGTTCTTACTCCTTTAATGGCTGATTGGACAATAGTATCTGTATATTTGAACTAATTTTTCCTATGATATCTATCACAATTAATATGTTTTTCATAAATAAAAGATAAACTGGTTCACCTGACCGTTAGTATGCATTAATGAAATGGACTGTGAAATGGTCAGTATTTCAGTGTGTGGTTTAGGAACCAATTTAAATGAAACCCTGTTATAGTTTGCTCCGTAATTCAAAGTAGTAAGTGCATGTTTTATCAAAATATCACATGGTTTATGTATGATGGGTCTAGTCTTGCAGTCCTAACGTAGGTAAAACTCACATGGACCTGTGAGAGCTTTTCTGCCGAAGACTGTGGGGTAATGCCCTTCTTTTCATCTAGAACTAGTTATGGAAACTTATGCAATTAAGCTGCTGTAAGTCCTACTATGTCAAAGTAAGTCCCCTATAGTCCTGATTGCGCCCCACATTATGTAAGAGACAAATGTAAGCATTTTTTGAAGCTTCACAAACCGTAAGAGATGTAAAGTTCTGGCTATATGATAACCTCTATAGAGAAAATACAGTTTATTGTAAAGGTTTCTCTTTTATTGGCATGAGTTTGGGATGACTGCATTATGCACAAATGGTAAACCTTATTCCCTGATAAAGAAATAAAGGCATTTCTGATGTTTTCATGACTGTCCATGCAGTATACATTTATATACTTTGCAACGAATGACATTCTGGCAGTAATTTTGTAGGCAGGTAGAATATGCTTTTAGCATAGTTACTAATTCAAGAGAAAGTCATGCCTTTCAGACAAAAATCAAGCTCTGAGTGGGTGAGGTTGTTGCATCTTTAAGGAAAATTTTTGAAGCCTTGAATTCAACAGGATATACTGTATGTTCCCTGGGAACATCCAGCAGAAGCACCGTGAAGTTCTGCAAATGAATTCAGGACAAGGCATGGGATTGCTATAAAACACGTGCTCGCTTTTTCAAAATTGCTCGGTGCAGGTCTGCAAAGAAAGCTCTCCAGATGGGAATCAGTGGCAGCTGAAGGGCCTGCTGCCTTTCTGACCTGGCAGACAGCCTCCATCCCTGTCCCAGGTGAATTCACCCATCGAATTTACTGTTAACTCTGAACCATGTGGGTACTGTCCCAAATTATAACCACGGAAGTATTTCACTGCTGATTACTTTCGTAGACATGCTCAGTTAACATACCATGATAAATGTTGTTTGTCAGAGCAAAGGCCGGTTTCATGATTGCTGCTAAAAGTTTTTAGAATGGGGAGAGGTGTTAATACAGCTCTCGCTGAGTTTTGAGCTGGCTCGACTTCGCCTTTTTTCAAAAGGGAAAGGATGGTCCATCCCTTCTTCATCCTTCAGCTCGCTTTGGGAGGCACCGTTTGCACAGCTGTCTGCCCGGCAAGGCTGCATATTGCTAGTAGAGTCATTAGTGCTAACTCAAAATGTGGGACTGACATCGTAGCCAAAGAACTGTAAAAATTAGTGACTCGGACTAAGGCCTTTGTCCAGTATATAATGGCAGAGTGTGGGGATCCTGCAGGTTTGTCGTGTAACTCGCATACAAGAGCCAAAAAAAATGAAATGAAAACCAATGCAATGGCTTTACTGGAAGTACTGGAGTAGTTGCATAATATTGGGAGTTAGAGTAATGGTGCACTGTGTCCATCCATCTGATGGATTTGTGGTAAGGCTGATGTACACATCAGCATCCAACACTGGAATCTCTTTCTGGTCTCAGACATTTTGAGTTATATCCAGTAGAGGGAAATCAGACTGACAAAATAATTGCACCGATATTTATACCTTCCAAATATCAGTTTTATATAAAAGAATCTCTCTCTCTCCATCTATCTATCTCTACATATAGTCATAACGGGTAGCAAACTTTTGAGATGTTGACCATGCATGAAAATCACACTCATTTCCAAACCAGTAATACGTGAGGTATTTCACTTTTGGGGTATTGAGTGATCATGCCCTAAAAAGCCTTGGCTGTACTAATAAACACGTAAATAAATAAAGTTGCGACAACCTACCAGAACTCTGAATATTTTTTGTTCCAGTAGAGAAACTTTGTGGTGATGGAGTAGATGTCACAGATGTATTCTCCAGTAATACCAAACTCTAAAAGACAGTCATGTTCCTTAGGCCAGTTCCTTTCTCTTAAATGAGTTTTGATTCCAAATAGTGTAGGATTCAAGGTTTTTATAGCAGAGCTTGACCTTTCTTGTGTACGGCACCTCCCCAGGGCTTGTCACAGGAATAACCACTAGGTGTCAGATGAGGTCCAGCACTTTGACTGTGCAGCTGTTGGCCAATGTTCTTCCTTTGAGATTTAAAGATTTCCATACACAAAACTTGAACTCTTTTCTCTCTCTCTCTCTCTCTTTTTTTTTTTTATATCTGTCTCATCAGTGGCTGAGGAAGAGAACAGGCTTTCATCTCATTTTGGTGATTTTGCAACAGCTATTAGAGCATTTAATACTTTCCATACGCAGAACAATTTGCCATCAGTGACATAAACAAGACTTCCCTTTACTCTGGATTGAATAAAGCTTAAACTACTAAAAATCAAAAACTACTTGTTGAACAAAATTAGGGTAGTGTTTCATTTTTCAGCTTTTAATTTCCAGGAGTTTTTGGTACCAGTTAGGGATGTGGCACTGCAAAAAAGAAGATAGTCCATTTTCTAAGAAATTTTGGACCTCTCCGGCACTTTGTCTTCAGTGACCTTGTTAATTGTACAGAAATCTGTCAGCCTAAGTCCTGTATTCACTGTTCTCACTCTAAAACAGTTGTGCATTGCTGCAAAACACTTTTATTAATTCTGTGCTCCAGACCGAGGAAGGAAATAGTATTTTAAACCAAGTCTGACATGCCGCCTAGAGAAGTAGCCTGTTTCTTCCTAGTGCAGCAATGTAAAGCTCTTGAGACCAATGGAAGTTCTCAGTAGCTCTCAAAATCTGTATTCAGATGCCAACCTTCAGTTTCCCAGATTTCAAAACATGAATCATTTGGGCTTAGTGTACTAGGAACAGCTTATTTTTCAGATGGGCCTCTGAGAGTTTTCTTCTAAAACTATCTTACTTCCTATCTAGTAACTACTGGACATAGTGGAGTAACGGAGCTGTGTATCATACTGAGGTGCCTGTTGCCTGTCACGGTAGACTAACCCATCGCCAACAGCAAGGCCTACAAGCTGTTTCATTTCTCACATCACAAGATGAAGAATGAGGAAACTGGAAGAAACATGTGAATGAAGTGGTTTCCAGTAATGGACTATGTAACTTGGTTTTAAATTTAGTACAAACAATGATAATTATGAAATTAGCTTTCATGAAAAAGTCGCTGGTAGTTCTGCATATGAAGCAGCAGTGCAGCTATTAACAGCAGAACCCGAATAGACCTGGAGTTTTTGGGGTTTTTTTAATGTTACATTGTTGCATAATTTTCTTCCTGTACAGGGAAGTCTGCTGCATGCTAAAATAATAAGAAACCAATTTTAAATTACCATATTTGTGTTTCAGTATCTCGACAGCTGCAACGCACCGTACCCGAGATTCAGGGGAAAGCTGTAGCTAGTGTTTAATCTTTTGACTGCAGCCAAGGCCAGCTTTTGTCTCTGGCACTAATGAGGGTATGAGCCCATCCAGCAGCGCGGTAAAGCTCTTGGGTCAAGACTCACAGCAGCAAGTCACTGCTTGCAGCGTCGGAAAATCGGTCATTTCAGGTTTTTCTCTGTTATCCCCTGAATGTAATCCAAAGTCTGTGGCGTGTAATGCTGCAAGGTGGCGTGGTCTGGCGTGCTGTCCCCGCAGGTGCTGCCTCGCTGCTCCTGTGGCAGGTAGCATCACCCCGAAATGCTCGGTACCGTATCCCGAGGCCCTCCGTACCTGTGTAAGGAGGAGCCTGCACCTGGGGGGTCGGACACGCGCGGGCTGCTGAGCGCTCCGGCAGCGTTGCGTGCTGGGGAGGACGGTCCTTGCTTCCCTCTCGCTCAGCTGCTTGGCTTCCGTGAGGATTCCCGTTTTGTTGATGCTGGACTCAGAGCCACGGCTTTCCTTTACAAGAGCTGTAATTGCCTTAGTCTACGGCTCTGCCTCCCCCTCGTTCCCCAGGCCCCCGGGGCCATTCCCTGAGCCACGGTTTGCCGTCGATCATCGGTCAGGAGGGTCTGCGCTAGCTCCACCTGCCAGGAACGAAGACGTAGGCGTTGCCTCCATGGCCAAGAGCGTCTCCGCTCCCAGTTAAGCATGGGACTGGACCCGCTGTGAAGACCAGACGCGCTGTGAAGTGCTGGGCCTGCCCTGAGACACCGACTGTGCCCAAGCACGGGGCTCCTGCACGGGATCCGGCAGGGCAGATGGTGGAGGAGACAGCGTGCAGCACCCGGGCAGCCAGCTGGAGCTGGGCTCTTCCCAAACGTCCCTCAGGCCTGTGGCTCGGAGCTGTAACGGGCTATTCGCCCGCTGCATGGGCAGCAGGGACGGGCTCTGCGTTGGCCTTGCAGGATAGCCCCGTCTCCGGGAGCGGGACACCACCGACGCCTGTTGTAACCGAGGGTGCCCGTGCTGGGGACGAAACAGCTTTCTTGTCCTTCCCAAGAAAGGGGGGTGGCAGCAGATCCCGGGGGCTCCTTATTGCCTGGTGTTCGCGCCCAGTCCCTGCAGCGTGCCCAGCTCTTGCTGTCGGCACAACGCGCTTGTCCTCGCTCGGGGGTGACGAGATGAGGCTGTTCGTTGCTCTCCCGGGGGCACCTTGGCCCACGAGAAGCGCTGGGTTCAGCACGCGCGGCCCCGGCACCCGGCTCGGGCCCCCAAGGGACAGTCGAGAGCTTTTTCAGGGGCTGCTTTTTTGAGAAGCTTCAGGTAACTGGAAGGAAACCGTGGCGCAAGGGCTGGAGACCTCGCGTTCGTGGCTAGCTGCTGTCTCGTCCTCTCGTGCGAGCTGCGGACGGTGCCCGGGCAGGGAAGAGGCCAGTGCTGGTCTCCCCGGGCTCGGGAGCATGTTACCACCGTGTTTAGCACCTTCGGCGCTGCAAGAGAGGACACGGGCAGGCTTCGCTCCCCGGAGTCTGCAGCCTCCGACGTTGCAAAAGCAAAGGGGAACGGCAAGACCAGTCCTGCCACCTTCTCCCCGCCGAGCACCGTGGCCTGGCTTCAAATCGCAGGCATGGGGCTGGAAGGGAAAAAAAGGGCCGCGGCGGGGAGGGATGCCGTGAGAGTCCCCGGGCTGCTGACATTCCCGTGGCTTTTCTGGCTATTGCAACACTAGGGAAATGGCTGCGCGGCTGGGTTTGGTGTTATCCCGTCTGCCGGGCTTCTGCCAGGAGTCGAGGCAGACGCTACTGGGACCTTCCCCTGCGCCGGGGAGCGCGGGGGGAAATCCCAGCGGGTTTACCAGGAGAAAACACCCTGCCCTGCGCCAGCGCCTGCGCGGACGGTCCTGCGGAGGCGACGGTGCGTGTGGCCCCCGTCCACCATCCCGCCCCCGTCCCAAACCGTTATCCCGAGGCGGGAAAATAATCCTGGTTTGGACTGCCCGGCCATGAGCCGTGTAACGGCTGAGCCTGGGCTGGACGGGGAGCAGCACCCCCGGGCCAGCGCCTTCCCGCTGCGCCGGGGCGAGGGCGCCCTGCCGTCCCCACGGCCCAGCTCTCGCGGCGGGCAGCGAGGCGCCGCGAAGGGCCGAAAATGGTACAATCATCGCGGATGTTGCTGATAACCTCGGGGCTGCTGCTGGGGTTGAGAAACGAGCCTCGCGCTTTCCTCTCAGAAGCGGTGTTGAAACAGGTGAGCTGTTATGATATCTCTGTGGATACAGATGGTTTTAAAGTCCCGCAGGTATTTCTACAGGAAAGCTGGCTGAGAGAGCTGGGATCAGGCAGTTACGGGCACGGTGCAAGGCGGGTGGGCAGAAAATCCGTGCAGGACTCACTGCAAACGCTCAGGCTCGACTGGATCCGCAGGCTGGGGTGCAACTGGCCTGATGCCCCATCTCGGTCCTCTGATTTCATGGGTGCCTCCCGGGCAGCCCCAAAGCCTCACTGCTGGCCATCCCCACCCAAATCCGCTGCCCTGAAGTCCTCACATCGGCCAACCCCCCCCCCCAGCTGAGCATCCCATCGCGTGAAAAGCCCGTTTCTGCTCCAAAGCAGCCTGGCTGGTGCTGCGGATGCAGCCTCGGAGCGGACAGGGAGCATCCTCTGCACCCGCCTCGCGCTGAGTTGCCCGCGGCTCCCAGGTGACCCCTTCTCGGCCGGTCCAGCGGCCCCCGGGCTGCCTCCGCTGCGGCAGCCACTCCGTACAGCTGAGTCAGTGGCTCCCTGCCTCCGGAAAAGGCTCACGAAGCCACCCGCGGCCGAGCGCACCTCTGCCAGGGGTGTCCGCTCCGCCGTCCTGTGCAGCCCCCGGGGCCGGAGGCAGCGCGGAGCCGCCGGAGGGGCCGGGCCTGGAGACTCCCAGCAGGAAACACCGGGTCAATGCAAACCACAGCGGGTAAAAAATTGCAGGCACGATTGCAGTGAGACTTCCCCTTTTCGGGGGGCTTTAAAAGGAAAGCGGAGTGATGCAAAGGCGGAGAGGAGACACGGGCGCGGGGACGGCCGGGCGAGCGGCGAGCGGCGCGGGAGCACGGTCGGGGCTGGGCGCCGCGGCCGGGAGCAGCTATGGGGGATGCGTTCATCAGGCACATAGAGCTGCTGGGCTACGAGAAGAGGTTTTTCCCCAGCCAACACTATGTAAGTACCCAGCGACCGTCAGACGGAGAGAGGACTGGCTGGGGCAGACATTTTCCAGCCAACGTATTTCTTTATATATATGTGGCTGAGGGGTTAAGAGCATCCCTTTTTGGGGGGGATTGTGGTTGATGGCTTGAGCTGGAGGCAGCTGGAGGGTGAAATGTCCATTCCGTAAGATTTGGAGGCAAGATTTTGGGCACCTCCTTTGCAAGCTCTTGGTTACTTCGCAGGCTTGGAAAGGGCTTTTTGCGGCTCTTCCCTCTTTGATTCCCACCAGCGTCAGTGTTTCTGCCCCCCTCCATCCCTGCCAAGCCTCCTTAGCTCCCGGCTCGCTCTCTATAGCAGAGCTGCTCTCGCTGCGGGGGGGGGGCTCTAAAAAAACAAGCAATTTCTCTCAAATTGAAGCTTCCTAAAGACCACTTCAATGGCGATGAATCTTCCAATTCTCCAATGAAAACTAATGGAATAACAATATTTTAAACAGGACGATAAATGTGAATTTTTTTTTACAATTTTGATATGCAAAAATATATCGAACTCCATGTAAGTGGATAAACACCGACTTCTCCCGCGAGCCCTCTGTAGCTGTGGCGGGACTGCGGGACGATCTGGGTTTCAGCCCCACGGAAGACACCGTCCTTGGAAAGGGATGCGCGAGGCGCTGGGCGCCCGGGCTGCCGCAGGGGGTCCCGCACGGGCGGGCGGGTGACGCGGGGCTGGGTCCCCCCCGCCGCTCGCAAACCTCCGCTTCGCCCGCCAGGTCTATATGTTCCTGGTGAAGTGGAACGACCTCTCCGAAAAGCTCGTCTACCGCCGCTTCACAGAGATCTACGAGTTCCACGTGAGTGACGGCGCGGCGGCCGCGGCGCCCGGCTCCCGCTGGGCCACGGGCTGGCGGGGGCGAAAGGCGAAAGGCGAAATCGCCCC
>NW_020448308.1:2794358-2803152 GCF_003343035.1 Apteryx rowi
GGCCCGTCCTCACCGCCGCGCCCGGCTCTGCCCCGCAGAAAGCGCTGAAGGAGATGTTCCCCATCGAGTCCGGCGACATCAACCCCGAGAACCGGATCATCCCTCACCTGCCCGGTAAGCGGCCGGGCGGCCAGGGCGGCGCGGGGAGACATGGGGGGGTCGTGTGGCTGTGTCCGTGTGTCCCCAGGCACCGGCCTCCGTCCCCGTGGCGCCTACGGGTGGGCACACGCACGCACACACCATGGCCTCCACGAGCCGGGAACGGCACCAGATGTGACCGGAGCCGCCGGGCTGGTCCCCGCACCCCTCGATGCGCCTCGGACCGGCGGAGTCACTGCGCACGTGGCCAGCTGTTGCTGTTGCCCCACATCCATCTTGGCCCATCCTGTACGCGCAGCAAAGCTCCCCCAGGTCTCATGCCCCAGGAAGGGCTTCGCAGCGTGGTTTCCCTCCGCAGCTGACGTCCACGGTGCCCCCGAAGCAGCTGGTCTGGGCGCTATCGGGCGACAGAAACGGGGCTCAGCCGGTCTTTCCCCGGGAGCTGGCGCCACCCCTGCAAGGGCTGCGGGTCGGAGGGGACGAGCTCCGCACGAGCCGCCGTCTGTCTGCCGCCTTCCTCCGCGGCGCCCGCTCCGGGCCGCGCGTCGCGCTCGCCTCCTCGGCCGCGCGGGCAAAATGCGGAACCGCAGGCTGCAGCTGCAGCACTTCTGCAAAATGGCTGTGGCCGTGCGGGGAGCGTCTCCGGAGCACGTTCAGCGCCGTCCGTCGGTGACGGGGGAGGCTCTGCTCTGCTCCCGGGGACCTTCGCCTCATGGCTCCGCAGCCAAACCCACTCTTTTTCAGCACAATGCAAAAACAAGTCTCCCCGTCTGCTTTCTGCGACTCCTCTCCTCTCCTTTCCAGCCCCCAAGTGGTTTGACGGCCAGCGGACGACGCAGAGCAGGCAGGGCACGCTGGCCGAGTACTGCTACACCTTGGTGAGCCTGCCGCACAAGATCTCCCGCTGCCTGCACGTGATGAACTTCTTCAAGGTCAGGCCCGACGACACGAGCCCCGTCACAGACAGCCAGTGAGTACAGGCAGCTCCCCAGCACTGCCGCTTCGGGGGCACGTTCATCAGAGGCTCCTGCCCACGTTCCTGCCCGCTGCTTGCCCTCATCTGCGCGTGGAGGCAGGGGGCTCCTGGTGCGGTCCGGACCCCGAGGAGAGGGAGCAGACTGCCGGCAGCACCAGCACGCAGATACAGGGAGAGCACAGACTGCAGCGGCGCTGTCTGCAGAGGCGGTTTGAGCATTTGCAGCCTAAATACCTGTTTCCAGTCACTGGAAACGTCTGAAACCTGCTCTGCCTGCCCCATGGCCGGGGCGGAGGAGCAGGCAGGGAGGCGGCGCTGGTGGGGAGCAGCCCCGGGTGGCGGGGAGCATCCCTGTCCCGGGCGCTGGATGCTGGCAGCGCTGCTCTGGTGCCGCGGGGTGGCTCGCGGGGTGCTGGGTCGCGGTGCCGTGGAGCCTGCGGTGCCCCGTACCACCCCTGCTGCCGGGGGTCTGGCGGCAGCCCCGGTGGTGGAGAGGACATTTAAAGCAAACGATCTGGTCAGGTCGGGTGAGAAGTGCCTGCTCCTCTGGAAAGCGAGACTGAGCTGCGGGGAAGCGCGGTGCCAGGCCACGCTGCAGCACCCGCAGGCTTTTTTAACCCTTTGAGTGCTGCCGCTAATAATAACCAGCAGCGCAAGCTGAGGACATCTCCTGCTGCCTGAACTTCACCCCCACGGAGGGTGACGCCGTGGCACAGGGCTTTGCAGCCACACAGCCCACGGTGGCCAGCACCGCTGGTGCCCAGCGCCCTGCTCCCCTTGGGAAGGTGCCCCCAGCACCGGCAGCGCCGAGGGCACCTCCACCCCTTATCGGCCTCCCGGGAGCCTGCAGCAAGTGGGGAGGGGAACCTGCTGCCGGCAGGGAAGGGTGTGTAGCACTGCGCTGACTCTGCTCTGACCCATTTAGGATCAAGAAGCCCGAGGTGTTCCTCCTGCCCAAGGACTCCAAGAAAAACCCCACCGGTAAGAGGCCTCCGAGGGGTTTGAGCGACCGCCCGTGGTGCAGCGAGCACGTGGCTCCCTCCACGGCAGCAGAGCCCAGCAGGGAGAGGGGCATCTCTGGGGAGGATGGGGCAGTGCTGAGTGGGAGGAGAGCTGTCCCCAGGCAGGTCCCCTCACCGAGCAGTGCCAGCCTTGCCTGTGCCAAAGCTACAGCTGGGAGGAAACCACATCCTGGGGGCGACTGAGTCCGCAACCTGGGATCCAACTTGCTTGGGCCCAGAAGAGGATGGGAAAGTGCTTTAGACTGCTGCGGAAGTTGCTTTTGGCCTGGCTGGAAAAGAGTATTTCTGCTCTGGGGGGCCGGGTAGAGGAACGTCTCTCGCTTCTCCCCCGCAGACATCACGGGTCCCATCGTCCTACAAACGTACCGAGTGATTGCCGACTACGAGAAGAGCTCCAGGTCCGAGATGGCTCTAACAGCTGGGGAGATGGTGGACGTCGTGGAGAAGAGCGAGAGCGGTATGTGTCTGTCATTCTGGAGCATCACCCTCAAACTGGGCTGTCTTTCGGCTGGGACGAGGATTACCTTCCGCCCGGCGTTTGAACGCCCGGCACGGTGCCGCTCTGCTCCCAGCGTGGGGCTGTGGCACCCCCAGGGAGGTGCACTGGTGCACTGGTTAAGGGGTAGCAGGGGCAGGCTGCGTTGTGTGGGGTCTCCCGACGGAGTGGAGAAGCTCAGAGCAAATGTAAACAACAGCAACAAAATTCTCACAGCTTCCCGTCCCGCTGGGGGGACACATTCACATTCACATGGATTCACATGACAGTACATGCTGGCCAGGAAGGCTGTGAGGCAATCCTAGAAAACCCTGCAGCCTCCTCGCATGCCTCAGCATGTGAGGTTTCCTCCCTAGGAGGAAACAGCGTGAACCGAGCGGTGCCCCTGGCTACAGCACGTAAATAGAGATCTGCTCCCCGCGCCTTCCCCTCCGGCTGGCGGACACACGTACGCCTGCTCCTGTGCTGCCTTGCGGGGGACAGACCCAGGGAAATACCAGCTGCTTCTCACCCGAGCAGAAGCACCTGACCCCATGGTCAAACGGGGTGGCTTTGGAGCCTGTTTCTGCACTCGTCCACCCCACTGGGTTGCTTTCTCCGCGCACCATTCCCTCTCTGCTCTTTCTGACGCAACCTGGCTGGCTGCTCCTTGTGGGCTCCACGCATCTCCCTCAGCTGCACCCTCTGCACCGCTTTCTCCCCCCCCCATCTGACATCTGGACGCAGGCTCCTCGCTGGCTCAGCGTGGGGGCTGCAGGGCCCGTCAGCGGGAGGTACTGACTGGGTTGTTGCCCGTGGCTGCTTTCATTACAGGCTGGTGGTTTTGCCAGTTAAAGAATAAGCGGGGCTGGGTCCCAGCTGCCTACCTGGAGCCGATAGATGGTCCTGATGAATCTGAAGAGCAGGAGCCCAACTATGCAGGTAAAATGTTCAGATAACCAGAATACCCATGAGAGCTCCAGCTAGTCACAGCCTGGAGTCACAACTCCACACGACTCCTGCCCAAACCTGCAAAAGTGATTCATTGCAGGGTCTCCAGTCAGACAGTCTGGGGCAGGACTGTTGGGCACGGAGATATTGCTGTAGGAGCTGCCAGGAGGGATAAATCTAACAGTTTGGTGCCTCACTCTCAACCTCAGGAGCTTCCTGTGACCTGACCTGCAGCTCAGCATTAGATGCTTGTTTTGTTTCATCGTAGATGCACTTCTTCATTTCAGCTCCTGCCGGTGGGTGTCTTGAGCTAGCTGGGTGCATGTTGTGTTGCTGCATCAGCAAACGAGCGAAGAGCAGCATCCGAACTGAGGCACAGGGTTTTTCTAGCACTCAGCTTCTGTACTCTTCTTATCCACCCTCTGTGTCATCCCACCATGATAGTGGGTCCCTGTTGCACAGAACGGAAGAAGGTTCCTGCAAACTCATGCTTACTGTTTTCATGACTTTATCTTTGTGGTTTTCAAAACACTGTAACAGACTCTACTAGCACAACACTTCCTTGTTCCTCATTTGACAACCTGAATTATAAACACACTCTTCAAGCACAGAGAGATGGTACTTCCACTACCCAGCTCTCTACTGGCGAGGTGCTAGAGGGGCCTGAACAGAGCCACAGGCACAGACAAGGCTAGGGGAAGTCTCAATCCAAACTCAGAGACTTGACGCACTCTAGTCTTGCATAAAATTTGGGGTGGATGCTCCAGTGCCTCCTCTCCTCAGTGGCTGGAAAGGCTGAGTGCCATCAGTGGGGGCAGCACCGCGTGGAGGTAACACACAACCCTTCCATCAAGCTCTCCCAATTTTGTGTGCACAGGTGAGCTCTATGTTGTCCAGAAAAGCTACACAGCCGCTGAGGAGGACGAGCTGACTCTCAAAGAGGGTGATACTATAGAAGTCATCCACAAGCTACTCGATGGCTGGTGGGTCATCAGGTGAGAGATGCCAAAAATAAATCAGACAAGTGGGATCTGGGGAGAGGGAAGGACAAACCAGTCGTTCCCCACAGCTGGGCTGTGAAATGTGTGGACTGTTTGGTGCCGCTGCTCACGCTTCCTTTTGCAGAACTGCTTCTAACAGTCTTGTGGCTTTGCTAAATGTTAGACATTGTGGCTGGTGCTTCCTCTACCAGTGGTTCAGATATATCCAAGAATGAGGCAGATGAAAAAATGTGTCTATTATTTTGTGTACTTCTAAGTATTCTGGCATGTTTTGCTTTGCAAAATGTCATCTTCTACCCCAGCCTTGGCCTGCAGACTTGGACTTTCCCTAGGGGAACCCCAGCTGCATTTGTGCTCTGGAGAGTCACGAGTTGCACATTCGCAGCAGGGACAAGTAGCAGCTACAAATCCAGGTGATTCCTTCCACCCCAGCCTGTGCCCACACAAATGGCACCGGAAGGATTTCACAGCATTTGCAGGTGTGCTGGCGTCAGGCAGCGACCGAAAGCAGGAGCCCAAGGTACAACCTGCTGCAGGGCTGAGCAGGGAAGTGGAGGAAGCTGCTGACTTGAATGCAGAAGGGTGGGACCATGGAGAGGCTGGAGGGGGCAGCTAGGACAGAGGCTGGGAAGCATTCCTTGGGCAAACAGCGGCTGTCTGGCAAGAGTGCCCTGAGCTATGCTTAAAGCCAGTGAGGCCCTGATGGTGTGAGCTGTTGCTCTGTCTGATCCTGCTGCCTACTTGCTTTTGGGACTCAAAACACACTTTCAGGGAGAGCCACAAGGAGACAGGCTGGGGGAACAGTGCAAACTCCCATCGCTGCAAGCAACATCACGGCCATGAGAACTAACCCCCCCAGCATCACCGAGCCTGCCTGGGACAGGCGCAGAGCTGCGGTGATCAAAGGGCTGTGACTGCAAGTGATGTTTCTTTGTGCTGTATTGCAGGAAGGATGAAAACACGGGTTATTACCCCTCCATGTACCTGCAGAAATCCGGGGAGGAGAACAGCCCTGTGAAGAGCGAGCTGAGGAACCGAAGTGCCCCTCCTCGGAGGTAGGAAAGCCTCGGGAGGGAGGGAGGGAGGAGGAAGAAAGCTCTTTTTCGGGGGTGATGAAATGAAACCAGACAGTGGTTTGAGACGTCCCTTGCCCATCTGGGTAATATGGAACTGCCTAGGAGAGACGTGAGCAGAGGAAGGAACGGCCAAGAAGCAGATCCTGCAGGATTCCAGCAAAAATAGCTCTGTTCCCTGCCTTCCCTGGGAGGAGAGGCAGCCCAGCACTTCTGGTGCAGGGCCTCCAGTCAGCCGTATTTCTCTTTGTCCTTCTGCAAAGTTTCTTTTCTGGGCTAATCTTGTTTAATTTTCAAACTGCGTTTTTCCTCCTAAGTGCATTCCCTGAACCTTTGAGGAGCGAGGCGAGATCTGAGTAATCAGAGCTGCCAAACGGCCTAATCTGATGGGAGGATTTGAGCTAATGGAAGGGATTTTATTTTGATTAAAAAGATAAAAAGCAATAATAACTCATTAATGCTGATGCAATGACAACTGCTAGGAAGGGCAGAGCTTGCCTGTATCTTTTCTTTCCTACAAAAAAACAGGGCAGCTTTGCTACAAAATCTCTCAAAATCCAGCCCTGCTGGAGCATGGATTGATTGTGAGCCAGTGTAAACTGACATAAATCCACCTATTTGAGTGCAATGATGCTTACTGATAGCCTTGAGGGAGGTGACGTGGCCTGTTTCAAGGACAGGAGAATTTGCCTCCTCCACGGGGAAGAGCAGTTGATGTTGTCTCTATAGCACCGGTCATGGCAGCATGTAGGAGAAATGGAGGGAGACTCAGCTGGCACTAGCCAAGGAGAACCTGAAGCTCAGAGCACCCCCAAGGCTGAGCCCAGTTGCCAGGGTTGAGATCTGCCTCTGCGGGAAGGAGCTCTCCCACGACACGTTGCTACGAAATTGGGCACGCGTTCATGTTGAAACTGGGGAGAGGCTGAAGGCAGATGGGCTCAGCGAAGGGCTGCAGGTGCCCCTGAGCCAAGGAAGACTAAGACGTGAGACAGACAGCAGAAACCACCTCTCTCAGGCTCTGATAATGAGAAGGAGGTGGTGGCCTCACTCTGGCTGCCCGGGGAGAGTCCCACAGCCTGGGGGTTTCCCAGCAGCAGCGTGCCACTGTACAGCATCTTGGGCTTTCACTTCTTGCTGTAGTTTCTCTGTTGCGTGCTCAACATGGCACAAAGAGCTGCACGTTGAAGCATGTCCCCAAACTCTGTTCCCCCTAGCTCAGGGACTGATCCTTGGAAGTCAGGGGAGGTCACTGCCACCCCAGGGATGCGTGCGTTACAGCCAGTACGGATGCTGGAAAACCTCAGGCCTATCGCGTCCTTTCAGAGCTATGCCTGATCTACCTTGGCAACCCCATCGTTACTTTCCACGCTTGTGCTCGGATTTCACCCTTCAGTATTTGTTTCCAAAGCACTGCTCCAGCTGCTTGCTAACACTTTGTACACAACATCTCACCTATGGCTGCCCACAAGGGCTGGCATTAACCTGCTGCCTTCTGCCAAGCAAAAATGGAAAGCAGATGTTAGGGTATGGGGAGTCAAAAGAGGAAGCGCTGCCTCCATCTGCATAAGGTCTCTGCGAGTGGCAGGGACGGGGAAATCCTGAATGAGAAAGTGTGTGGAGTGACAGCTGCAACAATGGAAATTGAAAGTTTCATTATTGACTCACTGCAGATCCACCATCCGAAATGCTAAGAGCATCCACAAGCACAGCCGGAAGCAGATCAGCCAGGAGACCTACAGGCGGAACAGCAGGAAGTATATCCAGAGCCGGAGAAATATGAAGGGCAATTTCAAGGAAAAGGCCAACATTATCCGTGAGTCTGCTTTTCTTCAAAACCCTCTGCATTTTACGCCCCGAGGCTTAGGCTGTCCCTACAGCCACCGGCAGTCTCCGCAGGGGGTACTCCGGCTCTGCTCTCGTCACAGGAGGGGAGATGACACCGTAGGACTGCACGTACAGGTCACACCTTGCCTGTGCAGCCCTCTTCTCCCGTGGGGAAAGCATGTGCAGGGAGGTATTTCTATTTGGATGAGGTTGTTTACCCCTGGGTATAAGTCTGAGAAAGAAGGAGCAGAAAATGGCGACGTGAAGGCGTGGGGTGGTACAGAGCTCTTGACCCGTCTGTATGTCTGCTTTACCTGCAGTTGAGAAAAACGAACAGGAAGAAAACAGGTCCAAGGCTCAACCTGCTGTTCCCCCCCGGCCCAGCAAAGACCTCATCATGAATCGCTGTACAGAGAGCACCAGGAGAAAGATCATGTGAGGCCCTTGGCCCCCCCAAACCAAGCAAGTAGATGCTTTATCTCTGTCTGCTCCTGTGCAAAAAGGGACTCGGAGCCAGACTGGGAAACTCTGCTGGGGAACCTACAGGGCTCTGAAAATAGCTGCAAGCCGTGGGGAGCTGCAGACTCAGGAGACTGCAGTCCAGGGCCCCACATTAACTCAACAGCATAGGAAGTCTGAGATGTCCTAAATATAACATGAGAAACGGAGCGAGCACTGCTCCGTTGGCTTTTCTGGGGGCTGAAGATTCCCGGAGCCTGTTGCAAATATTCTTAATCAATAGGTTACTTTTTTTTTTTTTTTATCCCTCATTTGTATTTTGAATGATTTTATGGTGTTCGCCAATTACCAGCTTTCTTCAGAAAGTGTTCTGTAGACACTGGGGAAAGTCTTCAGTTACTGTGAGGAAACACTTGTGAGCTAACATGTAAATAATTTGTACAAAGACAAAAGCAGCAAGAAAAGACACTTTATGTATGTATTTCGGTGCTTTTTATAGGCTTCCAGTGCTTTTATTAATTCAGCCAAACGGCTGATTAATAAACATATGAGTGGAGAGCAGCTGCATTTCTGCCTTATTTCTCGGGGTAAGAGCTGCACACACACAAGCGCTGCAGGGCTTGCACGGCTTGCGGTGCTGCAAACGGCAGGCGCCTTGTCCCTCTCGCGGAGGTCACTGCGTGAGGCCTGACCCAGGGCCTCTTACAAGAGATGCTGATCGCAGAGGAAATTCGCCGGGGAGATTAAATGGTGGCGGCGCGAGTTTTGCAAAGCGTGCGGGCACCGACACGGCTCTCGCGAAACGCGGCCTGCTCGCTCCCTCTGCTGGAAGCCGCGGCCCGGCGAGGGGAAGCCGCTCGTTGTGCTGAAAGCACCGCGCGCGGCGCGAGTGGGCCGAGGCGCGGGCGGCCACG